>NC_136884.1:16083581-16197121 GCF_949152265.1 Phoxinus phoxinus
GAATGAGAAAATTAAGAACTTTGAGCCTTCCATTCCACATTCATTCCATTAAAAGACTCTGCCCTATATTTTTGCAGGTAACTGCAATTTTGCAAACCGCAAAGCACTTGCTTTCTGCTTCCTTTAGTTTAGTGTGTGCTGATGAGAGGTGTGAAACGCGCGGCGCCCGCGTAACGTGCGCGCGCAACCTGAACCTGACGCCCTTCAGAAGTTCCATAAGCCGCGAGTCCTTTCAGAGTTCTGCATTCAACTGCACTGGGTAAGTGCTGGTTTTATTCTCTTTACTTAATATGTATGAGCCTTCAGGTTAACTTTTTATTTATTTATTTTTTATAATAATTAACTCAGAACTGTAAGAACTGTAAGAATATAACCTACAGAACTGCATCAATAAAGAGAAACACACTGGCTGTCAGTGCTGCTGATGTAACTGCTGACTAGAAGTATAAGTTAGCCTAAATGTTGCCTAAAAATTCACTAATAATAATATGTTAACGCACCATCACCTACATTCTGCAACCTTTTCCAGTAGGTTTTGCTTTTAGCTGCTCTCGTGTTGCAGTTGCAGGAAACCACAAAACCGTGTAGAAGAAAACCGTGTAGAAGTTAACTTTACATTCGAGAACTCAAGTCTTCTGAAAACATAATGTGATGTGATCTTTTAAAACACCATGTGTGGGATGTATCAAGAAGATTTGTTCTTCGGTTAGAACTTAGAAGAAGGAAACATGTTTTCTCTGTTTTCTCTAACATTGCCCACACAAGTGTAGTAAAAGCAGTGGATCACGAGTTTTGTTGCAGTTCAAAGCATAAACCTGGATTTTCATTCTGTGGAAGGATTGAAGGCTTGTTTTTTTTTTTTTTTTTTTTGGCTATTTTGGTCTATTCTAAATCAGTTGTTGACATTCTGAATTGTTGTGGCTTTAGCCTTACCTACCAAGATGTAGATTCTACCCGCAGAGATGAATGAAGCCCTTTTATTGGTCTCAAGAGATGTTATTACTCAAATCTTGCTCTTTTCAAAGCTCAGGAGACAGTTAGAGTGCGTTTCGTTTAAATTGACTCAAATATTCGACAGTTGTTGACTTGGAGGAATTTGGTGAGAAATGGTGAGTTCATATTGATATTTCTTTTGATAGCATATTTTGGTATCTTGGCAAATCTGAGCTCAGTTTGAGGCATTGAAATGTCTTTTAAAACGTAAGACACTCTGGTCTTCTCCTCAGCAGAATCAGTGTCACATGAATCAACTGAGATTTGTAGAAGAAGAAAAAAAAAATCACTTGACCCTTTTAACTACCAATTATTGCTCGGAAACAACAGCATTATTGTCAAAGAATCACATTTTCGGAAGGATTATGTGCATTTAAAGGCATGATTTATAGTTAACACCAAGGTGATGTGTTAAAATATATTTTGAAAGCATTTTACTGTATATTAACACTCAACACCGTGTGTGCAAGTGCTCCAGCATCCATAAAAAACATACACATTTGGACGGGCTGATCTAGAAAAAAAAATGAACATACTAAGTACCTTCTGTGGTGTGTGTGGCACAGTATGTGTGAATTAGAGGAACTACAAATGTCGGGCACTGGAACATCTTACTCACAATCAGACTGCAATTTCCAACCACACTTTAACCAAACAGGTCACTTCAACATTTAGGCCTACCTTAAAAAAAAAAAAAAAAAGTATACATATATATATATTGTATTATACCTAAAATAGCCTTCATATAAAGCTAACTATCAAAATGGAAAGGTTTGTCATTATAATTACCAATATGATTTATGCTATTCAAAAGAAAATGTGGATGAAAAGTTGTACTGCTCAGTGGTTATACATTGATTTCTTTAAAAAGGTTGACATGGTGCTGATAAACCTCAAATACGATGTGATAATGGTTTGTTGGGGGTGCCATGTTATTTCAACAGCCTTGTGGCAGAAACCCATGGGTCAAGAATACTGCGATATACATCAACATGAACAAGTGAATACAAGCATTAATAACAGCAAATAGCTGAATAACAGCAGCTGAATATTGGTTAGAATGAAAAGGGCCGGCTGTGAAAAAATTATTGTGTGAATGTGCTGTTTTTCATCTTTTCATGAATTTTTGAGTTCAAAAGACACTGAATCGTGAGTTCTAAGAGATACAGTACATATTAATTTTCTGCTCTTTATCTTAGAATATTATGGAACAGTGGTGTTGCATGGAAGTAGATCTGCTTTTTAGTGATATATAATATACTATGTTATAGTGCTGAAACCTTGAACACACTTCCTTCTCGTTTGTTTACAAAAAAAACGCAGGTGTTTCTTTACCTCTCAGATAGAAATGCACAATATTTCTGTTTTTGAATTTGCATAGCTGTTAAATCTTGACTCGCATTGTTTGTCAAACAATAGATGTGGTTGTCAGTCCAGGTTTTGGATGTCTCCATTTCCTGAAACACACAGGTTTCGATCCTTCAATTTACTCCTGTGGTGGCTTCAGTGTCACATGATCCTTCTGTCATGCCGATTTGCTGCTCAAGAAACGTTTCTTATTATTATCATCAATGTTGAAAACCGACTCTTTGATGAACAGAAAGTTCAGAACAGCATTTATTTGAAATATGTATATATTTGTAAATAATATATGTATTTGTGTATGTGAATAATATTAACTTAAGTATTCATTTCTTTAAAAAAAATCTATTGACCCCAAACTTTTGAATGGGCGTGTGTATATAAAATAATGTGGT
Organism: Phoxinus phoxinus; assembly: GCF_949152265.1. Taxonomy (NCBI): domain Eukaryota; kingdom Metazoa; phylum Chordata; class Actinopteri; order Cypriniformes; family Leuciscidae; genus Phoxinus; species Phoxinus phoxinus. The sequence goes on from NC_136884.1 coordinate 16,086,332, forward strand.
AGCTATTTGGAATTTTGGAGACTCATGTGAATTTATAAAAAAAATCCTCTGATTTGATATTACCAATTTTTCATTTGGAAATTGATGAATGCAATTCAAAAGATTTGTTCATAATAGGGCTACATGATTTTGGGGGGAAAATTACATTGCGATATTTTGTTTTTCTGCTATTTATATTGCGATATGAAATACGTTTCTACGTCTGTTTGGAAAGAATGAACCATTCTAGAATGATTGGGGTGCATCTAAAAAATAATAAACAAATCACAAGCATAGATAAATACAATAGAACAAAGATACAAATTACATAATCAAGGAACTGTGCTGCCGTACCACGAACGTGCAGCAGGCTCAATGATATTACGCAGCGCCTGAAAATAGTCCCCAGCTAGGTAACTTCCAACGTGATTGGAAATTACGTGCGTAATATCATTGTGCCTGCAGCACCCGTGGTACGGCAGCACAGTTCCTTGATTATTACGCAGGAATGAGAGTATAGTTCCTAGCCATATCAGCTTAGAAAATCGCAACTTTTCATTTTCCGTCGGTCTTAGTACACAATGTAACTACAGAAGAGTCAAGGTTTAAATAGGAAAAATATCGAAACTCTTTGGTCATTTTTTTTTTTTTTTTTGGAGAGATGCTAACGGTCTAATCAGAATCAATGATCTATGCTAAGCTATGCTAAAAGTGCTACCGGCAGACCCGGAGATCGGCTGAATGGATTCGAAAACGGTAAAACTCAACTGTTTAACTCTGGGGGAGTTGGAAAATGAGCCTATTTCCAAAAAAAAAAATTGTTCCTTTAATATGTTTTTCAGGCAAGTCTAACAGTATTTAGGTACACAAGTTGAAAAATCAAATCCAAAATTACACTGCTCACTATATAAATTAAATATAATAAATCTTTGTAAAAGCTACAAAAGTGCTTTTATGTTGTATGATTAACATTAAAGGTAGGGTAGGTAGGATTTATATAAAAACTTTTTACCAAATTTGATTAAACTTTCTATATATATCAATGCATAATTAAAATGTAAGTACTCTGATAAAAAGAGTATAAAAATCGAGTGACTCTAGACCGTTTAATCTTCATTAAACACAGCTCATTATTTCCATTCGGGACGAATCACAGGATTGGCTTGCGTGACTGTCACTCTCCGTCGCCATGACTACCGCCGCTATTACTGGCTCTGCCCACGTGCGCGCAGTCGCGCACCCGTTTTTAGGTGGGAGTGAATGGAATTAATGAGCTGTTTATTGAAGATTAAATACACTAGAGTCACTCGGTTTTTTATACTCTCTATTTCAGAGTACTTGCATTTTAATTATGCATTGGTATATAAAGACAGTTTAAACAAATTTGAATAAAAGTTTTTTTTAGACAATTCTGACCTACCTTTAATGACAGACAGCAGCAGGAATATTAGGTGCTGTCACTTTAAGGCCGAACGCACGGATCCAATATAATGATACGCATCCGTTTTCTTTCTCAACTGTTGACGTTCACCACAAGACTGCGTTAATAAGAATACTCTCCGAGACGGGGCGGCATTTTGACATAATTATGGGTGTATGTGTCCGTTTAAGCACGCGGAAGAGAGCGGAATTCAGTTTCAGATAATATTTATTTATTTTTAACAAAACACAACCTTCACATTTCTGCTTATAAACGCTCCAGGTTCACTACTTCCACTGTAAGTGAATTAATGTAATGTTTTAAGTGTTGAACCTGGAATATTCCTTTAACTAGCCTTATGAGTCGAACCTCCCAAGAGCCTTGCAAAAGCTCAAATGTATTTATAGTTCAGTTCAGTTCAGTCCAGTCCAGTGTGTGAGTTCAATAGAGGGGTTTGTTGTTTGATCCCACACTTCTTCCACCCCTGCAGCTTTCGCAAGCTGGGATAGTTCAGTATTGACCTCACACACACCGTTTGATGAAATATCATCACGCTCATGGAGCCAATAAAGGCCTACTATAAAGTTATGACATTAAAGTGTCTGTCTGTGTCCTGCTGTGTTGTTTGTCTCTCTTCTGTCTATCCTGGTAGCAGAAGCAGGTAACGGCAGAAACTCGCTATCTGCGCTACAGTCCTTCAGTGATACAGGAAGTGCGGTTTGAGCTGTCAGTCAAACGACAGGAAGCGCTTGGCAGTCATGCAGACGCATTTACCAAACAAGAAAGAGAGTTTTGAGATACTTGAGCCAAGGAAACAAACTATATATGAATTAATGTATATTGTTAGCTGCTTACGACTTTTTTAGCATAACAATGTGTTAATTAGTATTAATTAGTGTTATTTTTTTTCATGTCATCTACAATCATCTTTTGGTATTCACTTTTTCATATATTGGATGAAAAAAAACATGAAAAAACAACATCACAGAGACTTGGAGAAGGGCTATTATGACTCAGAACACATAGTAGCTACTTAGCAACGCCTTAGCAACCACTCAGAAACCCTAGCAACCACTTAGAGCACCGTAACAACCATTTAGCAACACCCTGGCAACATTTTTGTTATGTTGTTTAATGTTTACAAATAAATACTTTTCTACAAGTCACTGACAATTGAAGTAAATCGGGCCAACATTAAAATCCTCACTTTTCAATAGTATTGCCTCCAGACGTAAATAGTATGCGCACAGGGATTTTAGTGTGAACAAATCGCTTACTAACCATTTCTGTGTAGTTACATCCAATTTTACATCTTTGTTGCAAAGACAACATAATGTTAAAAACCTAAAACGACCGGAAAAAAGTACGATAACGACTTTACATAAATTGACAGAATAACTGATGTATGTAAGTGCTTTACTAAAATTGTAAGTTTCTCATTTTCGCTTTTAAAGGAACACTCCGACTTTTTGGGACTTTAGCCTATTCACCTTATCCCCCAGAGTTAGATAAGTCCATACATACCTTTTTCATCTCCGTGCGTGCTATAAGTCTGTTTGACGCACCCACCGCTAGCCTAGCTTAGCACAAAGACTGGAGGTAAATGGTTGCAGCTAGCATACTAATCCAAATAAGTGACCAAAATAACGCAAACATTTTCATATTTTAGATGTTGTGATTTGTATAGTCACAGAGTGTACAAAAAACAAAGTCAGATGAGACACAGACATATTTTAACCGTATAAATACTGGGAACTATATTCTCTGAAGGCGAAGCACTGCTACTTGGGCGGAGTGATAACCGCAGCACCTGAGACGCGCTCTGAACGAACTCTCTGCTCCTCACCACGGCGCGTCTCAGGTGCTGCGGTTATCACTCCGCCCAAGTAGCAGTGCTTCGCCTTCAGAGAATATAGTTCCCAGTATTTATACGGTTAAAATATGTCTGTGTCTCATCTGACTTTGTTTTTTGTACACTCTGTGACTATACAAATCACATTCACAACATGTAAATAGGAAAATGTTTGCGTATTTTGTCACTTATTTGGATTAGTATGCTAGCTGCAACCATTTACATCCAGTCTTTGTGCTAAGCTAGGCTAGCGGTGGGTGCGTCAAACAGACTTATAGCACGCACGGAGATGAAAAAGGTATGTATGGACTTATCTAACTCTGGGGAATAAGGTGAATAGGCTAAAGTCCCAAAAAGTCGGAGTGTTCCTTTAAAGCTTCCAAAAATTGCCTCCATTTACTTCCATAATAAGCACTTCCGCAACTGATTTTTCCTTCTTTTCCCCTATTTTTTTTTGTTTGAGGATGAGTGGAAATGCTACTATGTTGTAATTAACATTACACCCCAAATGCTGTCGATTGCGCGTAACAGAATATTACTATAAACAGTATTATTTTTTTTATATATTTCTTAAATATATTTCTCGATATCCTTAAATATTGTGGTGGTAAGTTAGTGCCACTCACAATTTATTGCGTGTAAAATTCCTTTTTTTTTCTTATTTTTGCTAACATGAATAACTTTCAGACTGTAAAAAAAAATATTTTAATATTTTTTTCTTTTGTCAAATCAACTTAGATAATTGATGTGGTTCAGATAACATAATATCTTCTGTTTTTCAATTAACTAATTTTTTTTATTTAAATTACGGTAACTTAAAATTTTAAGGCAACCAGGTTACTCACTTATTTAAGTTAAACCAACAATATGCCGTACCATATTGGTTTCCTCAGAATTGCATGATATAAACTTGAAATTGCGTGAAAAAAGTCAGAATTGCGAGGTACAAATTTTGCAGTTATCTTATACATTTATTTATTCCATTGCGGAAACAATCTTCCAATAATAGCATGCAAAGTTTGAACTATGTGTAATTCGCTGACCATAGACCATGACGACTATGTGTGTGTGTGTGTGTGTGTGTGTGTGTGTGTGTGTGTTTGACTGTGACTCAGCGGGGGAAGTGAATCCTGGCTGTTTGGATGGGAGTTTTGTATTTCATTTCTATAAATAGTCGTTTCTCTTAGTTTCTCTCCCTTCACCAGTAACCTCGCGGCTTTCAACTGGTAAGTACTCTGTAAGTGTTCACCGTGGTTCTGTGGTCCAACTGTTTAACAAGCCTGCTTAGTTTCCTTGTTTTCTGCTGAGTTTTATGTGAAGTGTTATTGATTGAGTGAAGCATTGGTGGTTGGTGTGAACTGGTGTCATGTTCTTTTAAAGGGCATGTGTAGTGTGGAAAGAAGATAACGCATGTCTTCAGCTTCAGTCTCGATCTGGTTTCCATTCAACAGCATATCAGAATGATCTTATGTTCTTACAACCAGGGTGTTTTCAGCTATTTGAGACTTCGTTAATAAACATCATATAATCTTCTTTAACAGATCAGATTCATATGAACATTAAAAGATGAAAACACAAGTTTTACGACATTTCTAACCATGGATGTACTTCCAATGAATTGTTAAATTCGGATAATTTTTCTTATTTGATTAGAAGATATTTTACTTTTCAGTTAACTTAGATTTAGATTCTATATAATATAACATATTTAGATATTATTTTTACATTTAGAATCAATATATTATATACTGTAGACTCTATATAAAATATATTCTTATTATGCCATTTATTATTAAGTTTGTTTTTCATTTTGATTATTATACTTTACTAATCTTGAATTTATCATATTTTATCCTTTTTCTTTTTAGACATTTCCAAGTTTTCATCCCAACATCATTCCTTCGAAAACTGTGGCTATTGGAGAGACAGATTTGATGGACAAAGGACAAAGTTAAATGTTTAATTTGACAAATATAACTTTGGATGCCACAGAAACAAGGACACCCCGCTTCCAGACCAGCACGGTCCACCACTAAGAGTTAGGAAACCCGTGACGGACACCACAAACATGAGAATAAGCATCAGATAGGAGTACATCACTGTCCAGAGCATTCCCACAGTGGAATTAACCGGCTGTATATCAGAAGCTATTGCTGTTGGATCCGAGAGTTTACAGTCATGTCTCCGTTCCTGAGGATTGGGTTTTCCAGCTTTGAGATGGACCCAGGGCTTGCCTACCATGAAGAAGTACTCAACCCATACTGTGCCGTCTACATGAAAGAGGCTGTGGAGACTGGTAAGACATCTTTTATACAGATATAACAGGATACTTTAAGTGTAAAGTGCAAAAAAACAACAAAAAAAAACTAGAAAACAGACACCCCCGGAGTAGTTTCTTCAGTTATGGCCATTATTACGTTTTTATGTTCACACTTTAGTTTAGGGTCCAATTCTCACTATTAAACTCCTAATTACTAAGACTTTTGCCTTAATAAAGTCTTTTACTAGGCTACTTATTAATAGTTAGTGAGGTAGTTGTTAAGTTTGTAGGATTAAAGGATGTAGAATATGGATGGTTATGCAGAATAAGGCATTAATATGTGCTTTATAAGTACTAATAACCAGACAATATCTTAGTAATATGCATGCTAATAAGCAACGTGTTAATAGTGAGAATTGGACCCTAAACTATTATTAGCATTTTTATCAGCCAAATGTTGAATTTAACTTATATCAAGTTCACATTAGAATTAGCTTTTTACCATGCCTTAGTCATTTCTTTTTGATACTTTTTCAAATGCATTTTCTATTTATAGAAATGTATTTTCCTGTTATAGATATTTGTTTATTTTCTTATTTTAAGTTGAAAAGTCTAGGACAAAAGGTAAATATGTATAAAACATATATTTTAACATATCTATTTATGTTGTATCTTACAATAAAACATTTTTACTTGTTTAAAACTGTATAAAGTTTTTATGCTTAGTTATTAAGTAGACAACAGTATCAGTGTTTAAGATTAAAAAAATGAATTATGTGATGTGCAAAGAAAACAAAGTAAAATCTAAGTAAATTATTTAGAAAATAGAATATTTTTATTGTGCATCAGGCTGCGATTTTGGCAAAGTATGAAAAACAGTCTGAAAATATAATTTAATTGTGTGTATTATTGTCATGGTTTATAAAAAGCTATAATGCAAAAAAAAAAAAATGTTTTAAGTAATTTCTACCACAAAATAAATGGTGGTTTGAGTTGTGGTGCACTGTACAAAAAATGTTGCTTTAACTTAAAAAAGCAAGTTACCTTGTTGCCTTAAAAAAAAAGTTTGTTGTAATTAAAAAGTTGAGTTAATGCAATGAAGAAGAATGGTTTAATAAACAGAAACTCAAAATACTATGTTATCTTTACACATTAGTTATCAAAAGTTGATTTGACAAAAGATAAAAAGTTGTGATAAATCATGAAAATATTTTTTTACAGTGTGGTGACATGATGGTTCAAGAAAATAAAAGAATGTTAAAATGTTACATGTTAAGTGTTAAAGAAACTAGTATGAAAAAAAAAACAATTTTTTTGAAGTATATTTATAAGTCTACAAGGACAACATTGCCCATAGTGGAATAAAACACCCACATGACCCACCCACTCAGTTCTCAGTAGGTGAAACTGTGAAAAGTGTGCAAGCAATGCGTTTGGTCAAAGTTTATTGAATATTATTTGTCTAAGTGTACATTTTATTTTAAGGGAAATGTGTCATAAGTGTCGTTGTCAGTAAAAGGGTGGTTTAGTTTCTTTCCCATTATTCTTGTGATTCATCTCACAAACTTCCCACAATTTTAAAGAGGGGTACTTCTTAGTCATTAGACTAACTATTCAGCAAAGTAATTCGTTTTTGATGACAGAGAGACAGTCAGTTTCCTAAAATGTGAAGCCAGCACCATTTTAATCATGTCTGGTAGCATTTTGACAGCCAAATGTGTGATAACTCAAGTTGTGAAGATGCTGTATGCAGGTAATATGTCAAAAAGTGTGTTCAACTTTGTGTAAAACGCAACGCTCATCACTGTCACTTTTTACCCAACCGCCCAATCACAGTGGAGAAGGTCAATGGCAACATCAGCGCAGCAAACTAACAAAGAATCAAATTTATATTAAAGGAACCATTTCTGCAAAAGTGCATTGGGACTCACACAACTGCATGCATGTTTTTTGAGGACTGTGGTTATTTTTTTAAGCACATTTACTTGCACTGACCTCTACATGCGGGTGTAAATCAGATCAGATGAACTGATATGCAGTTGTACACACACACTTGTTATCACTCAAGACATGGCCACTGAGCAGTATTTGCAGACATAAGGATTTCCCAGCAACCCTTTTGGTTTCATTCTTTAGAACCAGACCACAACCACACAAACCTGTTAAAATATATAAAGTGTCACGTCATCCTCAGACGTCTATGAAACATCTTCACTGCCAGATAAACCGCATGTCCAGTTGTTGTTTTTGAAATGTGTCGGATGCAAAATTACAAATTTAACTCAACATGAAAGAGTGTTCGCAACCGGTTTTGACGTGAAAATTGAATTTACAAAGATTGCAGGGCTGAATGTGATTTATTTGATTGGGTGGATTGTGAAAAGTGGGTGTTACACACCAATCAAGTCCTTTTATTTTTTTTAGCCCCTCCCCTCCAACCACCTGCTTTCATTTGGATGTCAGCAAAAAGGAATGTTGTTTCAGAGGCGGAGCAAGTAACGAAAAATTACGAAGACAAAATTTTTTTCTAACATGCATTCTTGCATCATGCACAATAAGACCAGGATAATGCACTGATAAAAAGATAGAAATGTCATGTTGACTTTATTTCAAAATTCTACCAAAATTGCATGGTTTCTATTGAATGGTTCTATATATGTGTGTTTTTCCGTCAGATTACTATATCACACAGTCAGAGCATTGTATCATTCCAGGAGTATTAGTTTCAGATCCGGTAAATCCAGTCATAATGCGGATTGTTTTGCTGATACTTTTAAAGCTTAGTCCAGTCAGGTTTTCAGTGGTGTGAAACTCTGATTTAGTGTGTGTGTGTGTGTATCTGTAGAAAAGGGTCAGGTGTACAAGCAGAAGCGTCCCACCATGTATCCCCCCTGGAGCAGCACATTCGACGCTCACGTCCACAGAGGACGGGTCATGCATGTGGTGGTCAAGGACAAGACGGCTGAGCTGAAGACGGAGGCCACGGTCCAGCTCGACACACTCGCGTCGCGCTGCAAGAAGGAGAACGGCAAACTGGAGATCTGGGTGAGTGTTTGTGTGGCGACATGCTCACTATACCAAAGCAAAACTAAACGTGTTCCCTCAGATGATATACTGTACATCCATTGACTTACAGCTGCATTTTTGTTGTTGTTGTTGTTAAAGTCATTTATTTAAAAAGATACATTTTAATTAAAACGTTAAACACTCATGTTAAGAGAATATATAATATAATCGATTGGGAAGTGATACGTAATATATGTTTTCAATACATTGTCAATGATTTGGTAAGATTTATTTGTGTGTGTTATAGGTGGAACTGAAGCCACAGGGTCGCTTACTGATGGAAGCGCGGTATTTTCTGGAGAGGAGTGGTAGGTGTTTATTTTATTCAGATCTACACACCGTTTCTCACAAATTTGTACATTAACTTAGTGCTGAGCAACGATTAATCGCGATTAATCGCATCCAAAATAAAAGTCTGTGTTTACATAATAAAAATTTTATATCGTGCAAAAGTTAATTTATTTCAGTAATTTAAGTTAAAAGGTGAAACTAATATATTATATAGACTCATTACATGCAAAGTGAGATATTTCAAGGCTTTATTTGTTATAATTTTAATATTATTTGTTATAATTATGGCTTACAACTTGAAAAACTTTTCACAATATTCTAATTTTGAATTTGGGGTTTTCATAAGCTGTAAGCCATAATCATCAAAATTATAACAAATAAAGGCTTGAAATATCTCACTTTGCATGTAATGAGTCTATATAATATATTAGTTTCACCTCTTAAGTTGAATTTTCTGAAACTATTGCACTAAATTCAAATTTTTCAAGTGTCACCTGTATGAGTGTGTACCGTGTATAATTATTTTGTATATACTGTATAAATACACACATACGCATGTATATATTTAAGAAATATTTGCATGTATATACTCTGTATAGATATTTATACTTAATTTATTTTATATATAATAAAAACAAACTTAAATATATACATGCACGTGATGTGTGTGTATTTACAGTATATATACAAAATAATCATACACAGTACACAAACTTATATTATGTAAACAACATTTTATTTTGGATGCGATTAATCGGTGCCCAGCACTAATTATTATTTATATTATGATGTTATATATCGTGCTTACATATACTGATGGATCTAGCCAAGTGTTTTTCAACCAGGGGGCTTTTTTTTGTCTTTTGTTCTTGTTTGTTAGACGCCACAGGTCACGGTGAAGCGGATGGAGATACTGAACGGGAAAGAGAAGGGATGTTCGCCCTGCACCACAGACGAGGAGCCATCAAACAGGCCAAAGTTCACGTGGTCAAATGTCACGAGTTTACCGCCACCTTTTTCCCTCAGCCGACTTTCTGCTCAGTCTGCAAGGAGTTTGTCTGGTAATATACACACTCTCAAACAACCACGTTGAGTAAAACCCTGATACCAAGAAATTCAATTGATTTTTTACATACAGCCCCACTTCCATGATTTGATGCATTTTTGAGTGAAACTGAATGTTCAGGGGGAAATAATGTGGGCCAAGACTTTATGGATTTATCTATTGTGATTTGATTGGATGGAAACATGGAAAAATAATGGGAAAAAAAGGTTTCACTTTATTTTAAGGTGTCCTTGTTACAGAATAATTATAAATTTAAGTACTGAGTATTATTAACTAACTATATGTACTTACTATAGGGTTATGGTTATGTTTAGTTGCATGTAATTATGCATAATTTACTTTATTTCTATAATAAGTACATGTAACGTGTAACAAGGACACTTTAAGATAAAGAGTTACCGAAAAATCAATTGAAGAAGCAATGCTATTACGTTTTAGAAAAAACATTTTGATAAAGAAAACTTTAAAATGCTGTGCACTGAGGAATTGTGAACAGTAAGACTTAAGATAAAATATCACAATCACTGAATCAATCAATAAAAATAATTTACGCTCTAAATATTGTCTAAATATTAAAATCCAATAATTAAAATGATTTATCTTATAATATACAGTGCAGTCGTTGTATGATATGAAGTGTATGATATGCTGATAACATAACATAGTAGTAGAAATATATATTTTATATATTTTGTTTTTGTAATTTAGCACCGTATATTACATTACAGTACACATTACAAATATATATTTTTTATGGTTTCTTTTGCTGCTTCAGGGGCCTGAATAAACAGGGATATCAGTGTCGACGTAAGTACTTTTTCTCATCCTCATTGCTTTTGCAGTTCTTAAACAACTTTCCATTGACTCAGGGTCATGATTCCTCCTACACATTTCTTCTTTTTTTATTCCCAGAATGCAATGCCGCCATCCATAAAAAGTGTATCGACAAAGTCATCGCCAAATGCACAGGCTCAGCAATAAACAGTAAAGAAACTATGGTAAATACAAGGTTTTCATCACCCCTTTAAACACATCAAGCACACAAAGCGGGTTTTTTTTTCTTTCTTTTTTTTCGTTTTGTTAGTAGACTCCACGCTCACAAAAGGGTTTTGATGCCCTGATTTTTAAGCCGGAGACCTTTGGACATTTTGTGCAACTGTAGGCTAAATATAGATTCAGCAAAGCTTTAGTAATCTGCAGATGAAAGCATAATTCTAAGTATTGAATAAAATGAATCATCTTTTTGTCTCAGACTCCTTCCTCTTTCAGTTATTGGTAGACGTCATAAAATAGTCTTTCCACACTTTACTGAGTCACGCTGACAGAAAAATTAATTACATTTTGGATGTTTTCCAAGTTGACATTATGTGTCAGTATGTGCTCTATGCTAAATATATGTGTGCGTGTGCGTGTGTGTGTGTGTGTGTGTGTGTGTTTCAGATTCATAAGGAACGATTTAAGATTGACATGCCTCACAGGTTTAAAGTGTATAACTACATGAGCCCGACCTTCTGTGAGCACTGTGGGACCCTGTTATGGGGTCTGGCCCGGCAGGGCCTTAAATGTGAAGGTGATTCATTACACAACCACATGTCAACTATGAATGTCTAAGGGTCATTCTGTGAAACTGTCGCCTTTTCCATTTTAAAAGGTGATTTTTAATGCAAATTGCAATTATATAATTCTGTTGTTTAGCAAACATTTACTTGTTCCTTAAGTAAGTTCATTTACCATGTTTTATTATGAAAATTTAGAGTTATGGAGTTTATTAGTTTAAAAGGATAAATATATGATGGTAGCACAAGTCTTTTTTAATAATATATTAGGAATAAAGTGAAGTCAAAATGTTAAAGCTACACTGTGTAATTTTTTAAGTTGATTCTTAGCAAAAAACACTTTGTTCTTTCAAAATGATATGTGCTCATTAATGTATAATTACTTCTACCAACTAATCAAGTATTCTTGTAAGCGTAGACTCTGCCATTTATAATACATACGAGTGAGTCGATTGAATGGCGGAAGCCATGTTGCTCCTCCATCTTGAAAATACATTAGCCAAAGAGGGACATACCTGGAAATTCAAGCTTCGCCTTTCGCGTTTTTACACTCAGTGGCACCGTGACGAATGCGAGGGGGAGATTACTTGTGACTGCCGGCAGATTTGAAATAATACGGCCACCGTTGGAGTTAAAACGCCCTTGGAATGGGAGGGGCTAGAAAGTAATATTCAGTTGGTAGTCATATACAATTTCACCGCTAGATGGGAGAAAATCCTACACAGTGTAGCTTTAAGTAAAAATAAAGTTGCTAAGTTACTAAATAACTGAAGTTCAAAAAAATTATGTATAAACAAATTAAAAGTTGGCATGCGCCAATTCATTTTTAAAACTGAATAATGAACATTAATAAAGGAAGCAAATCTGTTTTAAAGAATGACCCCTAAAGCCTGAATTTTTTTTTGCACCAGTTGCATTTAGATGAAACCCACTGACGCAACACAAAGTAAATACAATGCAAAGCAACTGTGTAAAATGCATAACCATGGTTTTATATACTTTAAATGTATACAAATATCCACATAACATTTTTAGATTTGCATTTTAGTTTAGTGCTTTAAGTGTGTTTTCATTGCAGAATGTGGCATGAACGTTCACCATAAATGTCAGAGGAAAGTAGCAAACCTCTGTGGCGTCAACCAGAAGCTAATGGCAGAGGCCCTGGCTATGATTGAGACCACTCAACAGGTTGGAAGAAACACACACCATGACCCACACATGCTATGCAATGAGACAGATGTCACACCATTTTCATTTACTGTTCTGCGAGTTTTAGCTAATGTAATCCAGTCATTTTAGCAGAGGAATTTCACAATTTTTCCATAGGCAGATTTTGTAAGAGTTCACGTTGGGTTTTGCCAAAATCTTGCTAATGTGACTGCGCATTTAGTTGTCTCTTTTAGATCAACTTACTGTCCAGCAAAGCAACAGTTTGAGAAGAACATGCTAATTAAACTCTACATGTTAATAGCCTAGCTAGTAGCTAGTACCTAATAACACATGGGATTAATGGCACATGGGTTTAATGGCACAAACATTTGAAGGTAGCTGTATCGCCCCCTTGATTACTGAAGTTTGTTACCATCTTCATGGGTGGCACTTTTGTTAACAAGCCACTCATAGCAGCTACAGTAATAGCGCAACAGACTCAAGTAATGCACAGTTTATTCCAATGGAGTTTGGCATTAGCATGATGCTAAGCTAACAATGTCATGCTCTAAAAACGATTTAGAGTACTGGATTATATAAATGTATAATCAATCCCCCGGTTCTACAGACAAAAGGCAAAAGTCCCAGACTAAAATGCTTTATTGAGCTGTTTTGCACTGATAAATCGTAAAATATGTCAGTGCCATTGTTTTGTCTCAAGATGCACATCAGTAATGTTTTTTTCAAAGGTACGTTTATAAAAGCTACTTAATTGTCCTAATTGAACAAAGGCTTAATGAACTAATTGAATCCTGGCTTAATGTAAGCCCTGTTTGTATCTATTGACACACATCCGCCATATTAATTTAATGAAAGTGTTCATCACAATGCAGATTAAAGCAGTCATGTACAAAGGGACCATGGGCCCTATCTTGCACCCAGCGCAATTGACTTTGAACACCGACGCATGTATCATTCCTATTTTGCACCCGCGCACAGCGGACTTTTCCCTCCACAGACGCACGTCGGTAAATTAGGGAATGAACTTGCGCTCGCGGGGGCGGTTCATCGCAAAGAGGAGGCGTGTTCCGGCGCAAAACTCCCCTGGTGCTATTTTCCAGGTTTAGAAAGCAATTGCGCCATTGATCAGGATAAAAACAGTCTAAAGACAGTGGCGCGTTGCGCGTTAGTGATATGGTATTTTAAGGGCGCGTGCTTGGCCATAATGTAGTGTGTTAACGCGCATCCACTTTGATTCTCTAATAATTATAAACAGATGCAGCAGTTTTCATTTTTGCAAATCATACATTATTACAAGGAAAAATATTAACACACGAGGGAGCTTGTGTCCGTGAAGATGTGAAAAAGATCTATCTAGATTTAAAAAAAAATAATTTGGATTAGGCTACACATTTACCCAAATGATACGCCTGTTTAACCGAAGCTAATTTGGGTGGGTTTCTCCCATCATCCCCAATGTCACTTCTCTGTGTTTTACGGCCCTGACGAGAACATCGGTCTCTTTGGCTGTGAACTCCTGGCGTGCGCCGGCAAACCCGCCGTTATAATAGCAATCCGCCGTGGAACAAGCGCGTCTGCTCTTAAAGGGAATGTGAGAGGACGCTCTGATTGGTTTATTTCACGTTACGCCCAAACCACACCTATGAATAATGAAGCTACTTCAGACCAACCCCTTTTAGATTTGCGTCGGGCGCAAGAGTCGTTTATCCGCCGGGAAAATAGCAACAGCGCCGGGATCCGCCCACAAAGTTACTTGCGCTTTGCGCTTTGACACTTGCGTTTCAGATCGTTAAAATAGGGCCCCATATGTTAGTAATTCGTTAGAGTAGGTTTCTGGACTAACTCAACGTAGTACATGCTGGGCACAGCATGACAAAGCCTGAAGGGTGTGTGTGTGACATTATCACGTGGTGTGAGTCGTTTAATCTGATATGAATTCAATGTGCTTCTTTCCATAGCAGGCTCGGAGTTCGCGGGATAGTGATATTGTTGGTCGAGAGGGTCCAGTGGGCGTGAGTCAGCCAGGGGTCACTAGAGAGCCTTCAGGCCACTTACCCATTTCTCCTCTCACGCCTCCACCAGCTCTGCCACGCAAAGGTACGTGTACCACATGCCAAACCACGCACACTCACAGTTCTGAATAGATTTTAGAGTGTAGAACTTGCTACTAACCAAAGACTAATTTAATTAGATTACCTTAGACCAGGGTTTTTTAAAGTGTGGGCACGCAGAGTGACATTTTTTTATTATTATTATTAATGATTACTCCTTTCAACCTATACATTTTAGCAGACACAATACTTTAAAAAAGTGAAAATAAGCACGTTTTTACACAAGAGACGTCATTATCATTTTAAACCGTAAACTCCTGGAAAGGTTTCAGTCAAATTGTCAGTCCAAAACAGCCATAATGCAGAGAAAACCAGGCGATTTCATCAGAGATGGTGGAGAGAATAGTGTATTTGGTGTCAAAGCACGATCTCTGTGAGACTTTAATGCTCTGCCACCCATGACGCTTTAAGCTTGACGTCGACTAGTCGCCGATCATGGCCAATAGAGGGCGCAACAGGATAAGAAATCTTTGAAGCCAACTTTTACACGCCATTTTCAACAGTTAGAATGACAAATAAATGCATACTCTGAGAGCACTCCACAAGATATGTTTGTTTATACCATCTGGATGCTCAAAATTGATCGGGTGAATGCACGTTTTATACAGCTTATCGTACACAAAAGTGAATTGCCGTTCTGAGTAATGCACTGCTGCATTGTAACGCACACACATACAGACAGTAGCTGGTACATCACATGCAGATCACTCTGCCACATGCACGCACACAGAAACATTCACCAGCGCAGAATTGTGGTCAACAAAATAGCTTAGAAAAGCTTCAACAGTTCTAGCATGGGCAGCAATGTGTCATGTGTCATATGCAGTGTAACAGAGTTCAGCCTTATTTTTGTTCATTAATGACGTCATCAGGGACTAGTCGACATGGGAAAGTGTCATTGCATATAAATAATACATGGTTAAATGAGTCACTGTAGTAATGAGTCAATAGTAAAGTTTTGATGGATGACGACTGTAAACAAGATAAAGACGATTACTTTAGGCACACAAGACGGGAGTACGTTATTATTGATGCTCAAACACACCGTGTGTGCACGGTGGTCTTGGCGCACTGATCGCTATTGGGGGTGGGGAGGTGCCATTGAAACATTCCCTGTACAAGAAATGGTTTCAATAAAAACATAGAACATTCCTTCTCTAAAACTCTAGAATGGAGTTGTGCTTATAAGGAACTAGGTAGTTGATTGTCTCCCGTGACACTGAATTTAAATTTAAGCTCAAATTACAGTTGATTTCAGTGGAATTTGACATTAGCATGTTGCTAAGCTAACAGTGTCATACTCTAATAAGCACAACATTTACATAGTACACAAAAAAACTGAATAAAAAAGTATGTTTTAATTAGACAAAATTATTTTCTGTGAATATTTGACCAGTCCTTGATAAAATACCTTCAGAAATAACATCTATTGACATTCGTTCCACCATTACTGAGCATTCTGGGATTGCCTTATCAGTTAAAGAAACAGTCCGCGTGAGATTTTGACCAAAACGACATCCTGAAAGGCATAATTTTGCAGCGTAACACCAAAAAACATTGCCGTTCTGAGAAGCTAATCAGGTTTTGGAACAGAGCAATTGATTTATTGATGTCTTGTTCCATCTATTGACGTCCAGTTCTTCTCCAACAGAGCATCAAGGTATTTCTTGGGACTCTGCAGCTAAGGGCCGCAGGCCAAGTCTTCAAGAGCCTGAGCCCCTGTACGCCACCCCACGCAAAGAACACCACAAATTCATTCTAGACAATTTTATTTTGCATAAGATGCTGGGCAAAGGAAGCTTTGGAAAGGTAAGAGTTTCTCAAATTTCAATTTGAACTCTTATATATTTATACGGCCACCATATACTAGCCTAACTTTTGAAGCGACTGGCCTAAATACAAGGCATCCTTTGATTATTTTGGTCAAACTGTGAAGAAATAAAAATCTTCAATGAATAATCGTTGAATACCAAACAGGAAATTAAGCAAAATCTTGGGAAAACATTGCTGTATTGAAACTAAACTTGGTAATTGTTAGCAATATGCCTACAGTATGACCAGTTCATAACACCTACTGGTCAAAGGTTGCGAAGCACAATTAAATCAGCTTTTAAGCAACTGGCATAGAACCATCAATGTCCCCTGAAGTCAGTTCATTTTGTGGCTATTTTGGTAATGTCTAATTGACAACTATTATAAAAGTCACCACTGAATATGACTGTATCCTATTAAACTGCATCTGGGAACATCATTCTGGATGCATTTTCTATAAATCTTGCGTATGTGTGTTTGCAGGTTTTCCTGGCCGAGCTGAAAGGCTCAGGGCAGTTCTTTGCAGTGAAGGCCCTGAAGAAAGATGTAGTTCTGATGGATGATGATGTTGAATGCACTATGGTGGAGAGGAGAGTGCTGTCTCTGGCCTGGGAACACCCCTTTCTCACACACCTCTACTGCACCTTCCAGACCAGGGTAATACACACCGACACACTTAGCGATGGGCAGTTCGACATATAGCAATGTGTCAACTGGTAGTTATATATGTGCTATGCTTTTGTTCTTATATTTTTAAAATACTTTTAATATTTTAAGAAAATAAAAAGGGTCTGCTGCAATAAAGAAGGGCCATTATATTTAAAATGTATTCATTTTCTTTAGAATTAATAAATGAAAAAGCGAATGAAAAAATATATAATATAACAATATCATATTTTGTACATCCACCCACTCCCATGACACACATTGAGCCACTCTCACATATTGAAGTAATTTGGCTATGTTAGACCAGTCTTTACTGATTGTTTCTCTATTGGTCTTTAAAGGAAAATCTTTTCTTCGTGATGGAGTACTTGAACGGAGGCGACTTAATGTTCCACATTCAGACCTGCCAGAGATTCGATCTCCCACGGTCCACGTGAGACTCATACGCAGCCCCCACAAACACATTTTAAAAAGCCGAGACTCTGTGCCTACTCTTCTTTTCTGTGGTTTCACCCTCTTCCACCTCCTCTCTTCTCTTTGTTGATAGGTTCTACGCAGCAGAGATCATATGCGGCCTGCAGTTTCTACATTCTAAAGGCATTGTTTACAGGTATTCACTACTGTGGAAACTCTATACCATAAAATGAGCTATACGTTGACAGACAGACAGACAGACAGACAGACAGACAGACAGACAGACAGACAGACAGACAGACAGATAGATAGATAGATAGATAGATAGATAGATAGATAGATAGATAGATAGATAGATAGATAGATATGCTGAAAAAATACTTGACAAGTTTACTTGGTTTTAATTACATAGTTAAAAAAAAAGTATAGTGTTAAGTGATGTTTATTTGACCTGGAAAATGTGTCAACATTAAAGGGGCCATGACATGTTTTTTTTATATATATATATATATATTTTTTTTATATATTAATATATATATATATATACAATTATTATTTTCAACCTTCATTCTGACCCTCTGTGTGGATTCTGGAACGATGCATTTTTAAGGGGCGGCTCCTTTAAAGGTAGGGTAGGTAGGATTTATAAAAAAACTTTTTACCAAATTTGATTAAACTTTCTAATAATATCAATGCATAATTAAAATGTAAGTACTCTGATAAAAAGAGTATAAAAATCGAGTGACTCTAGACCGTTTAATCTTCATTAAACACAGCTCATTATTTCAATTCGGGACGAATCACAGGATTGGCTTGCGCGACTGTCACTCTCCGTCGCCATGACTACCGCCGCTATTACTGGCTCTGCCCACGCAGTCGCGCACCCGTTTTTAGGTGGGAGTGAATGGAATTAATGAGCTGTTTATTGAAGATTAAATACACTAGAGTCACTCGGTTTTTTATACTCGCTATTTCAGAGTACTTGCATTTTAATTATGCATTGGTATATAAAGACAGTTTAAACAAATTTGAATAAAAGTTTTTTTTAGACAATTCTGACCTACCCTACCTTTAAAGGATAATTCCGGTATTTAACACCTTGAGTCTATATTGTAGTTTGTTTTGGATGAACAAGAGTGGTGGACAACATTTTTTTGACAATGGTTCCTCTCTCGAGTTTTTGACTATAATAGAATTGGCCATGGACCCATTTAACATTGGAGTCAATGGGCATGTCCGAAAATGCAATTTAAACAACCTTAAACATTAGTTTTCAAAACTGTGCAACTCACCGAGTGATTAGTGATGTTAGTTGATGTTCCAGAAACAAAAAGTGTTGCGAAATACAGTTTATGTCGTGTTTTATTCGTCATTTTGTAAAATCCCATTGAATTCTGTTGAAGGACTGAGTGCTCGTTAATATAAATGCGCTACCGGAAACGGAAAGGGGGCTGTTTACATTTGGTCGATGTAGTCTTTTTGCTCGCTTCCGTTTCTCATAAGGCTAGCGAGCAGAGCAACTGTGCTCCGGGAGAGTAAGCGAAATAAACAAACAAAACCTTGAAAATATTGAAAGACGTGACCACTGACCAGTGCAATATGAAGTTGAACTCGACTGTGACCGTGAGTGTCCCGCGAGACATAAACATCGGTTATCGCCATCAAGTGGTCGGGAGTGTGCTAACGCTTCAGATTCAAATATTGAGCGGAAGTTACACGGTTGTGAAGTGTCTGAAAAAATAGTTCTACTATAGCAAAATAAATGGATTGGAATCATATATTGGGACGATATATTGTTTATAATCATCAACGAACACCACTAACCACTCGGTGAGTTTAACAGTTTTGTAAACGAACATTATTGGCTGTTTTAATGACATTGACTCCAATGTTAAATGGGTCCATGGCCAATTCTATTATAGTCAAAAACTCGAGAGAGAGGAACCATTGTCAAAAAAATGTTGTCCACCACTCTTGTTCATCCAAAACAAACTACAATATAGACTCAAGGTGTTAAATACCGGAATTATCCTTTAAGGCTTGATAGTAAGCGGCCACTGTTATGATTGGTTCATGTCATTGCATAGGAAACAGTATCAAGTCAACGCCCACATTTTTTAATTCTTCCACATGCTGAAGTGTTTGAAAAAAGTGCACTTTTGATAGGCTATTGTGATAATAGTACAAAGAGAAAATGTACACCTTGTGAAAAAAGTATCAAAGCGGATTTAAAAAAAAAACTAGTAACGAGGAGGGCGTTTTAAAATTTGCAGGAAGGGTTAATGGTACAAAGACCTCTTATATGTCAAAAGATTCAGGCAAATTCTTTTTTTTTCTTTTTTTTCCTTTAAGTGTAACTGGAACATGAATTTACAGTAAATTAAAAAAAATAAAAAACAGCAAGCACGTTGTTTCCTCAAAGGACATCGCTGATTTATATGCGTGTTTTAACTTCGCAGAGATCTTAAGCTGGATAACATTTTACTAGACATTGATGGTCACATCAAGATTGCAGACTTTGGCATGTGTAAAGAGAACATGATTGGAGAAGCTAGAACGTGCACCTTCTGTGGGACACCAGACTACATCGCCCCTGAGGTGAGGATACCACAATAATTATATACTACCAGTCAAAAGTTTTGGATCGGTATGATTTTTTATGTTTTTAAAAGAAGTCTCTTCTGCTCACCAAGGCTGCATTTATTTGATTAAAAATACAACAACAAAAACGGTAATATTGTGAAATAATTTGACAATTTAAAACAGCTGTTTTCTATGTGAATATATACACAGGTTTCTTGTATACAAACAATACCGGATGCGCGCGCATCCAAGAGGCAAGACCGCTATATGTTATGCCGAGTTCTGTAAAAGAACATTGTAATTAACGTAGATTTCACATTGTTTGTAAATTCTTGTTGACTCAATAATAAACTGCAATTTCAGAGTTGAATCTGTTTGCTTGTGTTTCATTTGCATATTAATATAACATTATGTAAAAAGTTAGTTAGTTGACTACTAGTATGAAATTGTCCAACTAAGTTTGCGAATCAAAAAACATGACATACCCTATGCATTTAGGTTAGTTTACAGCACAACAGCTCCGCGTCATCTCTGCTTCTGCTAGATATAGCCGTAAAGACTGTTGCTTTCTGCCTCTTAGATGCGCGCGCATCTACGTGATGACGTTGCACAGAAACCCGTGTATAGTAAAGTGTCATTTATTCTTGTGATCAAATATGAATTTTTGGAAATGTCCCGACACACACATTTTGGGGATTTCCCCAAATTCCCACACACATGTTTTTACTATTTTTTCAATTAAAAATAATTACATAATTTGAGATCAAATTAAAATCAAAATAAAAGATATTTGTACTATACGTTGTATGTTTCACAGATTCTGCTTGGGCACAAATATGGGACTTCTGTAGACTGGTGGTCATTTGGTGTCCTTCTTTATGAGATGTTGACTGGCCAATCCCCATTTCATGGACAAGACGAGGAAGAGTTGTTTCAGTCGATTCGCACCGATGACCCATGCTACCCACGCTGGTTAACTAGAGATGCGAAGGACATTCTTGTAAAGGTACGTCTGAGCTAACGATGCAACAACAACAACAAAAGAACCCTTTATTCTGATTTGTGAGTCTCAGTCTGTTATAAACTATAACTGGGTGTTTTATGACCGGTTCTAGCTATTTGTCCGGGAATCGGAGAAAAGGCTGGGCGTGAAAGGAAATATACGACAGCATCCGTTTTTCAAAGACACAGACTGGAACGCACTGGAGAAACGACAGGTGGAGCCGCCCTTCAGGCCCACTGTGGTAAGTTCATTACAGCCGTTAAAAGTCTGCTGTTCTGTTCCAAAACCTAATGAGCTCCCTACAACCAAACAGTTGATGGACCCCATTGACTTCCATAGTATTTTTTTTTCCTACTATGGAAGTCAATGGTGTACATCAGTTGTCTGGTTATCGACATTCTTCAAAATATCTTTTGTTTTTAGCAGAATAAAGAAACTCATACAGGTTTGAAACAACTTGAGGTTGAGCTAATGGTGACAGAATTTTTATTTTGAAGTGAACTAATCCTTTAAGGACCTGACTTAGCAGGTAGTTCCATATGTAGACATTAAAGGCACACTATGCAAGATTTGTACCATAATATAACAGCTTCGAAGTCATTTCGATGGTAAACGAACTCGTAGGGCGAATCATCCCGATAGCAAAGCAGGGGGCGGGGTCTATCTGGGTTTGAGAGATGGCGCCCTGACAAATCTCGCGAGAATCACGACTTGCTTTACGGCACGACGTCACGTACAACAACATATGAAGCAGCCTCTATGGAAGACACTAGCACGCATTTCAGACGTGAATCATGGCAGATTCGACGAAGAAAACGAAGAGGGGATCAGGCCTTGAGTGCAGAGACGGCTCTGCGTGTGGTATTTACAAAAGTAACGTTAAATGCAAGTACTCAACAGCAACTCTAGGGGTCGCTGTTTGACAAAAAAACAGAAACTGCATAGTATGCCTTTAAACTGCAAAGCAGCAGCTCACTAGATTTTGGAACGGAGTTCGTCACAAACTGTTACCTGCGACTGACACATTGAGCCTTTCTCTTTACAGAAATCAGCAAGTGACTGTAGTAACTTCGACAAGGAGTTCATAAACGAGAAGCCTCGGCTCTCCGTCACAGACCGTATCATCATCAACAGCGTGGACCAGAGCATGTTTGAGAACTTCTCTTTCATCAACCCCGTCATGGCCCGTCTCAAGAACCCCTGACTCACAAACATTCATTAAAGACATTTGTGCAAATACTGTGAACAGGTCCAAAGCAAAAGACAAACACTCACATGAACATCATAACAGCCTCTAGTCAACCTCATTTCATACAATGTGCAGTGATTAAAAGACACAGTAGTGTCAAATTATAAATGCCTCCTTGCATTTTTGTGAGGTGGAACACAAAAAGAGCATAATGAACTAGCAAAATAAGAACATGTTGGTTCAGGGGGTTTCAAACAACTTAACAGAAACAGTAAGATAAGGTCCCCCTGCAGTCAATCATTTTATCCCTTAAAACTCATCTTTGATCACCAAATTGGCATATTTAATTTAGTGTGGATTCCACGTGTACCGGATCTGGGCAGACACTATGGGTTGCTTAATTTAATATACCCAGATCCATGAATATTCAAATGAGCCCCACCTCCACTCACTCACACAGGCTTGTCTACAAGTCGATGTATCAGAATGGCAATCGCTCTCTACAACGTCGGACACATTACGGTGATCAATGTGCTTAAACGCCTTTGGCTTGACTATATTATCAAACAGCTGATAATGTGTTGCTAATGTTACACAAACCATATTCCCGTTCACCATCTCAGACTCAGACAATCTAACAATCAGCATCCTTAGAAATGTTTTGAACAACTTAGAATGTCAGTGGAGAAAGACACAATTCACCATAACACCGTAATTTTGCAATATTGCAGGTGAATTATACATAGACAATATATATATAATTCACCTGCAATATTGCTAAATGTACCCGAATTTTAATATCAACAGACAAATATACCTTGATAACCTGGCTTCTCTTGAGACTCCCCTGCTTTGTAGTAGATAATGATATGGCAGAGCCCGCCCGCACTTTGACGTGATTGGTTACAAGGTAGTTTGTGACGTCAGAAACACCATCGATTTCAAACGCGTTTTTGAGACCGTCTTTGGTTCACCGCAGTTATAGGGAGAAAATACTCAGCAATGGTGTTGACATAACATTAAAAACAAAAGACATAGCCATATAGACATTTTCACCACAGGGGGTCTTTAATAGTGACTAACTTTTAATTTTAAACACAATATTGCCATAATAATTTTTTTTTTTTTTTGCTCAGCCATTGAAAACGAACTCAATATAGAATCAAACACAAGTTGTTTTTTCACAAGTTGTCCTTACCTGATGTAACCGTTTTTAACGAGTCAGAGTGAATGAGACACTTATCGCCACCTGCTGGTATAATGACGTAAGCTACAAAAAAGGCCAATGAATCCCAGGCAACAGTGTAGCCTATGTCTACATTATTAAATATGGGAGTGACGAACGTGAAGTTGTGCAGGTGAAGAATTTGATAAAGCTTCACATCTCATATTGTGGGTTGTATTTGTTTGAAATGCATTTGTTGTCATAGGCTATGGTTGTGCATCATCAAAGTCATTAAAAAAAAGAATATTAGATTCAATATGTTTTATTAGAATCAATGTGCTGGTGTCCTTATCTTTAATAATGGCTATTAACATAGGCTACTGAATTATTGTATAGATGTGTAGGGGCAAAATACACTGTAGCAAACTGTACGTTCAGTGGGATTCTGTTATGTTCTTGGATTGTACAAAGTTATATGTGAATTCTTGAAAATTAATGTGTAGTGCATTAAAACTGAATATATTTAGAGAGACACTGTGTAGTCAACATTATGATTTCTTGTGAGACGTCTAGAAATGATTTCCTTCATTACATTAGGCTATCTATGGTTATTTTACGGTGCGTGAAAAATTAAAGCTTTAATGTTGAATTTATTAAACGCTACAACAAAGCCATGAATAATAACAACAACAACGAAAGCTGAATTGTTGATTGGGGTCTTTAATTGTGACAAAACTAATCAAGGAAGTATTTCAGACGAAAGGCAAGTCAAAATCAGTCTTAGTCGAAATGTTGGCATATTAGCCTATATCACATTTGCTAAAATATTACTCAATAGGCGTCTTTATGACAAACTTTTGTGACAACATGCTTAGGCTACAGTATTGAGCTACAAAAACTTTGATATTTCATTAGGCTACATGTATAGCCTAGCCTACGTTTAGACGGCTTAATCTAGGAGTGAAATCAACATATCATTTACATATTTGGACTTTTGACTCAAAACATGGAGTTACACATATTTAGCCCTTGTGGATACAGTGAACAGTGATATGCAAACGATTACATTAAAATCAACAATGGCACATTGAGTCCACTAGAGGTCAGAATTAACTTCAGAATGAAATCGGAGCGCGTGAGAGACAGGAAGCCCAAGGACAAATGTTTAGCGCACATGACCACTGAGTCATCATAGCCGGGGAAATGAGTCAGTGTTTTGAATCAATAGGCTTGTTTGAGATGAGCAAAATCTGCGCAGAACCGATCACCGGTGATCAGCGCGAGATGCATGCCGGTTAGAAATGTGTCCGACTGCCTTCCGCCTGGCTCTGATGTCATGCTGACGTATGTCAAAAATCTCTCGCGAGCGCAAGGCACACCTGTCGGATTCTGCAGTTGCGCGCAGTTGCTCTCCACCGACTGCGCGGATCAAAAGCATGATGGGAAACGACTTGCTGACGACACAGCTTAATACTCATTGGTTTAAACAACCTTGACGTATTGTTCTCTTTTAAAATGTTTGAATTTAAAACTCTGATATCATGTTTTATGTGTATAAATTATGTGTGAATATTCCCAAACTCTCTGACAGTGCGATCTCTATATGGATTATGTGATTATGTTATTTTTATTTAAAAAAATATAGAAACACATGTCTGTATTAAAGAAAAAAATATATATTGATAAACACGTATTTGGAATGGGATTAAATAAGTGCTTTGGGTGTCTTGTTCATTATCTATTTATTTTCAAATAAAAGCAACAGAACTTAAATTACGTCCAGTTTATTAGCAACACTGTGCACGAGCGTGAATCCCGTGAATCCCGCGATATCCATCTTTGATCTCACAGGTGTCAGATCCACTGAGAGAAGAAAAAAACTGTCCGGCCTGCCTGCGCTTTTTTCACTCCTCCCCTCACTGCAGCCGCCTACTCTCGCATACAATTCAGGCGAGGCAAGGCGCATCTCAAACAAGCCTAATGTGATATAACAATATTACATGTGTTTTTATGGCACAAGGATAAAATAGTTCTCAATAACTTGACTCTGGTCAGTTGCATTTTATTCGTTTGCATTGTTTGGTTCGATTCATAGAGATATATATATGCCCGCTCGGAGACAGATTATTGTCTCGACGGTCTCCTAAAATGACCTGACCGGACGGTCTAACTTATCTTTCACCTTCAGACAACAAATTTCATCACCTTGAACTTGTATAAACTGTCACACACTCTTCCTCGTGACATCTCCCCTACACCACACACACCCTGCCTGCAGTGCATACGCAGTTCACTTTATGATGCTATGCAGGTGCAAGACCATAGATGGAAGTGAATTTCTATCACGTGATATCCAATATCCCTATACACGTTGCCTGTAATTGTAATTACCAAGCGTAATTTATATATATATATATATATATATTTTTTTTTTACAGAAATATGAATTTGCGTGTATGCATGTACTTTCAAACACTGTCGGTTCAAAATACTCCTCGGTTGATGCAGTTTGAAAGTGTTCAGATTGTACAGCCAAATGCTTTGGGTAAATGCATGAACTGCCCACAGCGTTCATGCAAAACACCCTGCAAATCAGCATAACCTGGTCCTGGTATCACCTGTCTGAAAAGTAATAGAGAAACTGACCCATTTCCAAGTAGGCTGATTGCTCAGTTTGTATATTCAAAGGCTCCATAAATAAACACGTGCACAGGTAACTCCACTGTGGTCAAGGTTAGCCATGTCACTGAAGCAGCTGAAGTACTTTGTCCCCAAGGGATTTATTGTCATAATGCTCAAAGTCTATCTGTCTATTTATCCATCTGTCTGTCTCTGTCTGCCTGCCTATCATCCATCCATCCATCCATCCATCCATCCATCCATCCATCCATCCATCCATCCATCCATCTATCTATCTATCTATCTATCTATCTATCTATCTATCTATCTATCTATCTATCTATCAATTGATCCATCCATCCATATGTTTGCCTATCTATCTATCTATCTATCTATCTATCTATCTATCTATCTATCTATCTATCTATCTATTGATCCATCCATCCATATGTTTGCCTATCTATCTATCTATCTATCTATCTATCTATCTATCTATCTATCTATCTATCTATCTATCTATCTATCTATCTATCTATCTATCTATCCATCTATCCATCCGTCTGTCTATCTATCTGTCTGTCAATTGATCTATCCATCTGTCTGTCTGTCTGTCAATTGATCTATCCATCCATCTGTCTCTCTGTCTTTCCATCTATCAAATGATTTTACCATATGTCTGTGTCTGTCTATCTGTCAATTGATCTATCCATCCATCCATGGCCATCTATAGTTTAGTAGAAGTGATATATGGTCAGATGAGAATGCTGCTTGATTCAGTGCACAGACCTGTAGGTTGGCATTCTGGTTGCTATTTGAATGTGTCACATACACAATTTGCATATGGCATTGTCAGTATTTGCGCGCACCTGTATACCTGAAAGTAGGCATGGGTTTCTCTTCGTGTATGTGCAAGACGTGCTTGGCTGATGGTCCAGCATTGAGAGCAAGTTAATCTAGACGGGGGCCAGAGTCAGTGTGCAAAGTAATGGGATCTAAAGTGAACAGGGTCAAGAGCAGACAACACACACATCCAGCCTAGACACTTGCAAGATTAGTCTTTTAAACAGTCAGCATTGAAGAGATTCCTTACGCTCGAATGGGTGCAGTGGGGACACTATTTTATCATGTGAGAAGAAAAAGACAGGAGAAAGTGGCAAACTGGAAAAGGATGGTGAAAATGTTCAATAAACAGTGGTGAGATGTTGACAATACACACATGGAGTTATACATTTAGAAATTACATAATTACAAAACACATTTAGATTATGTGGTATTTTACTGTAAGGCTGAAACACTGAAAGGCAGTGGCATGACGCATGATGGCTTGTTTGGGAAGTGATCTATTACTGGTTTCGTGATAACAAGATTAGGTTGAACAGTGTGCGTGCATTGTGCATGATGCAAGGTTAGCAGGGAGGGCAATACTGTAAGTGTCATCTGAACTGGTGGGAATGGACTGTCACAAAGTCATCAAAATCCATTAAAGGGTTAATTCACCCAAAAATCAAGCGTAGCGTTAGTTCTGGCAGGTCACGTTAGTCAAGCTCGCATCAGTGACTCTCAGCTGATCCACGTCTGCCTGTAGGAATGTGACGCCTATCACTGTATACATATATAAGCTCCTTCAGTAGCTATCGCGTTCCTCAGGAGCTCATTACCCTCCTCCCTCCCCAGCTCCTCCTCTCATCCAGTCAGGATTTGGCATTCCGACTCCCCTTGAATTCTCGAATTATGTTGTGTTGTAAATCCTGAATTAATGATATCTGCAATACATTCATGTTGGTTCTATTAAACCCATAAGACATCCAAGACGTTCATCTTCGGAACACAAATTAAGATTTTTGATGAAATCAGAGAGCTTTTTTACCCTCTTTAGACAGCAATTTAATTACCACTGTCAAGGCCCAGAAAGGTAGTAAACTACACAATTCACATAGTAAACAGCGTTTCCGGGTTCTACGCCAAAACGGCGCCTCACTATTGGCCGACGCACGCGCGTGATGTTGACACAGGAGACAGACAATAATGAGCCGGCCGTTTTGACGTAGAACCCAGAAGCGCTGCACTGTGTTTACGATGTGAATAGCACAGCAGACTCACATTGAAGAGAAGAGATTGTTGAATAAAGTTGCTATCTTTGTTTTGTTTTTGCGCACAAAAAGTATTCTCGTCGCTTCATAACATTACGTTTGAACCACTGTAGTCAAATGGACTATTTTAACAATGTCTTTACTGTCTTTCTGGGCCTTCAAAAGTGGTAATAACGTTGCAGTTTGTAGGGCGGCCAGAAAGCTCTCAGATTTTATCAAAAATATCTTAATTTGTGTTCCGAAGATGAACGAAGGACTTACCGGTTTGGAACGACATGAGGGTTAGTAATTACTAACAGAATTTTCATTTTTGGGTGAACTAACCCTTTAACACAAGTAGTCCTTTATTTAAGGTTCACATTGTGCAAGGTTTGTGTCCGCTTGTGAAAGTGGATGCAAAAAGTGACAAATAGGAAGTTCTAAGCACTGTTCCCACACACAATGTGCTCTCATCTTCTTGTAATTCTTTGCTGAAATGTATACAAAACCAGAAAACTGACTAACATTCACCTAGTCTGTCAGTTTGGCAACTCTGGACAAACACAAACCAATGAAAACATCTTCAGGAAAAGATACACAGAAGCATCAGTTTAACCCATGACTGACACTGGGAATTCCTGAAACACTTTGGTGATATTGAAAGCGGTCCTGTAAGCGTCTTTTATATCCTTTTATCTCAGCCTGGAAAGTACTGTCTTTTAAGGTGGTCTATTATTTTTTCCAAGCAATTTGACAAAAAGCCCCATAGACTACATTGAAGGTAAAACTTGTGAGTGGGTTGTTTTGAGCCCAGTAATACCTTAGCAACCACCTAGATCAACCAAATTGAAGAGCAATAAATCAAAAAACACTCCAACTCAACTGAACAACTGCTTAGCAACACCCTGGAAACGACAGAACATATAGCTAACACCTATAGCTAACATAGCTAACAACTGGCAAGACCTAGCAAACATCCAAAACACCAGCAACAAACGAAGCTAGCTAAACTTATAGCAACAAACTAAAAAAACAGCTGTATAGTAACATAATGGTAAGGGAACACTTACCTTAACATCATGGAAGTAAGTTCTGGCTGGTCAAACATCCCTTTTTCTTCAAATCAGGTTATTTTAAAGCTGAATCGCTATGGTAACCTTTGATCTTCTACAGTATATGGTCAGAAATACAGTAACTGATACATTAGCATAACCCTTATTTTAGGTGTAGGCCTACTCAATGCCTTTGTTTTTGTTGAACTGGCTGATAAGATTGTCGTCTTGGGATTTATACTGACATCTACTGGTGTGGATGTATTATCAAACAAAGTTTTTTTTTAGAACCCTTTGGAGAAATGTCTTA
Organism: Phoxinus phoxinus; assembly: GCF_949152265.1. Taxonomy (NCBI): domain Eukaryota; kingdom Metazoa; phylum Chordata; class Actinopteri; order Cypriniformes; family Leuciscidae; genus Phoxinus; species Phoxinus phoxinus. The sequence continues at coordinate 16,115,985 of NC_136884.1, forward strand.
ATGATACTTACATTTATGTTTAACAGTTTTTTTCTTGTGATAAAGTATGTTAATTCATAAACATTCTAATTAAAAGTAAACAAAGGTTATATTTTAAATGAGTGAATAAATATTGAGTGCACCTTTTAACATTGTCTAAACTAAGTCTTTTAAACTTCTATACTTTAATTGGATGAAAATGCCTAACAGCTGCCCAGTGCCTTATGAAATGCCCCATGTTAGAGGTCACTGTGTCACCATTTCTGGCCCAACAATGCCAGTAATCTTGTGATTGTGATGTAATGGTCTGGCAAATGTGGTGCTTGTTTATTTTTCTCCTTCGAATTCCTGTCCACTCAATGACATCATTGCAAAAAGAGGGCCAGGGAAATGTACTGGGAGCTCATGAGTCTAATTCAAATGCATTGGGTCGCTCCTGCAGTGTAAATCAATGGGATTTCAATGGGAATCAATGTGTGTGTGTGTGTGTGTGTGTGTGTGTGTGTGTGTGTGTGTGTGTGTGTGTGTGTGTGTGTGTGTGCGTGTGCGTGTGTGTGTGTGTGTGTGTGTGTTTTCTTCTCACTGGTATGCCTCACATTGTACATTTTAAAGCACAATGAAGCTTTTGTGGTCACTGTCAGATGTCTAGAGGCCACATGTGCACAGATACACATTTCGGAAATACCAGCATTTGCAATATTAATAAAAGAGCGTGCCCTGTCCTTTTGTCCTTTTGTTTAATTGGTTTGCCCTTTCACTTCTGCATTTGTGTGTACGTGTGTTCTCATCTGACCTCAAATGTCAAATTAAAATTTGTAACTGAGTGGCAGTATTAAGTCAGTTTTGCTTGGGCAATTATAGTTATGCCAACTGTGCGTCACGTTCATTTTGATCTTTTAGCAGGGCTTATTAGCGCACGCTCACCTGAGATCTGACTGTTCAGGACTCCAGGGACGGTTGTTGGATGACATTCAGGAACTGGTTTAGGTTACTGATGCACACTCGCTCCTTTGAGGCTGGAGCAAGACGGGGAAAAATGAACTAAACCAAGCCCCATCCAGTGAATGTGAGAAGTATCACGTCCACCTGAAAGTCTGTCCTCCACCCCCCTCTATCGCTTTCTCTCACTCCTCGCATCTTATTCTTCCTCCGCTGTTCAAGCCGTCATTTAGAGACAGGTTTGGACGAGGTCTGGTAATGAGACGCAGACATCACCTCATTTACACTGTAAATAAATAAAGAAAAAGAAAACATTTTAGTGTTTGTCACTTGACCAAGTTCAGAAGATGAAGAAAAATCACACTTTTTACAGTAAAAGACTTAATGGAGTTTGCATTTATGCTGGCTTATAAATTTGTCAAAGGTGTTTCTCCTAAAATTAATTTCGATATAAACTTTTAGAAGCATAGATTGTGACTTTGATGGATGGATAGATAGATCTGCTGCGAGCAAATCCCTCCGCCCAAGCAGTGCTTCGCCTTCTGAGAATATAGTTCCCAGCAAGTATACGGTTAGAAGATGGCTGTGTCTCATGTGACCTTGTTATTTGTACACGCTGTGACTATACAAATCACAACATGTAAATAGGAAAATGTTGGTGTTATTTTGTCACTTATTGGGAGCAGTATGCTAGCTGGAGCCATTTACCTCCAGTCTTTGTGCTAAGCTAGGCTAGCGGTGGGTGCGTCAGACAGAGTTACGGCATGCATGGAGATGAAAAGTGTATGTATGGACTTATCTAACTCTGGGGGATACGGTGAATAAGCTAAAGTCCCAAAAAGTCGGCGTGTTCCTTTAGCAGCTGAAGAGAGGCAAGAGAAGAAAAAATTGAGCCATTAAAAAGATCACATTTATAATTGTTCCTATGTAAAGTTTTATAGCTTGAGTGTTGAATCACTCCTCCAGTGAATATGAATACTGGGCACAGAGAAAGTGAAGCCTGCATGGTGTAGCGTTTCCACGGAAACCCTGAAAGATGCCAAGTTAACTAAACTAAAGACTGTCTCTTCTGCAGTCTGGTACACTTTTATGGTCACTTCTGAGTAAAAAAAAACGAAAGCTGACTAAGCATTTCTTTTCTATTTGAGTGTTCATGTTGGCCAATATGAGCATGCATGTGTGAAAGGGATGGTTAGAGTGGGGCGGAGAGACAGAAAGTGAGTACGTGAGTCCGAACACACCATACTCTGGGATTAATTATTCAGCCGTGAACGAGGGATAAAGAGAGAAAAAAGGAGGAGGGGCAAACGTGAAAGAGATCTGCGTGCCACATGAGGACAGTTGTGCCAGTTTGCCATCTCAGTCGATATCTTAATACCCCATAGATCCGTTGATGAACATTTGTTTGTCTTTTATGGGTGTTTCTCAGTGATTTTTTCTCAGTGAGAAAACTTTTTTATGGAAAGGTCACATCAATCATTTATGATTTTATATATATATATAATACAATTACAAAAACACATAAAAATACCAAAATGACCAAAAAAAGCTCAAATGAACTAAAATGAAACCTGAAAATATATATAAAGTAATTTATTTAAAAAATACAGCTATTTAAACCAGTAATAAATACAATAACACTAAATTAACACTGAACCTGGAACATTACTTTAACAGACTCTGCAGATAAGAGTGTTTTGCATAGAGTTCAAGGTGTGAAGTCTTTTATCTCTGATAAAATTGTACACAGGTCGCTTCTTCTTCAGGCATTGCTGAGCACGTATAGCGGCGTCATTTTAGGCCCGGTGACGCAGGTAAACCTGTGCCTGATGGGTCAGCTTTGACTGACAGGATTAGAAACCGGCCTTCCTGTCCTTATGAGATCAAACAAAAGATCTGACTCAGGGTTTTTACGAGAACCCCGTCCCAAATGAATATAGCACGTCAACAGGATGTGAATTCACCCTTTTATCATGTTTAGTGAATCGCATGTCACATTTAGCTGCAAAAAAGAACATTAGCTCAGCTCTTTTCCCCTTCAAAACCACATATCACTTATTAGGCGCTAATTGATTTACGTGATTAAGTGAATGAGAAGCCGTGGGAGCGGATTCATCGTATCCTGCGTTGCGTGTGTATTGCCAGTTGTGCGTGTATTGCCAGTTGTGCTAAGTCACCACACTGAACTAATCTCCAGAGAATTACAGCTCTATTTAAAGACACAGAGCTTAGCAGGATCATGTCAAAACAGCCAGTAGAACAACTAGCCTATATATTTATTTCAGCTAAGCCAAACAGAAAAAGTTTTTTTGAGAGCTTAGAGACAAACGTAGATGGCAATGACAGACACGTGTGTGAAGCCATCATAACTGCATGCTAAAACTCTTAGCTCGTCATCAGTCAGTTGTTACCTTGTCTTAGCTAATTTTATTATTTATTTTAATGTAGAATGCGGTCTGTTATTTCTTGATAACAGACCGTTGCCATGAAAAACAGAGCGTTGCCATGGACGCAGGATGCTAACTGTAGAGACGGAACGGACTATTTTCTTTAGCGGAAGCCATATAAATTGTTTTTAAATCAATAAATTCCTTTTTAAATCAATATTTTGTGTCAATTGATTTGGTAGGTAGGTAGCCATGTAATAAGCGGGATAATGTAGAGCAAGTTGGTTGTTATAGCGAATACAACTCCCTTCAGGCTGTTTCTAGACCCCTCCGCTTCGCGCTCAAATTCAGCCTGTCGGGAGTTGTATTCGCTATAACAAACGCCTCGCTATACATTATCCCTTACATTTTCTTTGTGGCTAAATTCAATGAGCATATTGTATAGTTTTCACCCCACAATGCTTTAGTGTTGGCTGGGCTTTGTTATGGAATTGCTACATGCTAAGGTGTTTTGAGGGTGCATGCTGAGGGAGTCTGCCATTTTGTTTCGATCACAAAATCCTTCCAGTGCACTGAAACGTTCACACAATAAAAAATTCCCACAATGCAGAGAGAGAGAGAGATTGACCATGTGGCTGAAACCCTAATGTGAGACATTCAAACTGACCTATCAGAAGATTACAACTTCCCCCACTGCACTAAAGGTGTGACAATTAGCAGACCATTTTGGCCTTCAAGCCTCTATCAACACCTCTCATGCCCTTGGAGGGGGTTGGAACAGGAAAGCAAAAGTCATTGTTGATTTTATCCTTACACTGTTGTTCATAAACTGTAGTGACGTGATGAAGGTGATTTCATCAAGTGCAACATGTTCCTGGATCAATATATTTCATGATCCTAACAACATTCCTATCAACCAATCAGAGTTTACAGTTTATGTCCAGTTTAGTCATAGAACCAGGGTTTGGTGCTTCTACATCAGTTACCTATAATTCATTATGGGTTAGGTTGAGGAGTAGGAATATGGTTAGGATTAACAAAAAGGACTACGCGGATCCGTGCAAATGGGGATCGTTTTGACAATGTTGTAGTCTGTACGCGAAAAAAAGTTAAGTACAACTTTTAAGGGTACCATTTTGTCATGTAAACCCTTAGATGGATCAGCTATTCTTTCAGCTACATTCTGTCACTGGCCAACTGGATGTTACATGTTATGAAGGTTTTCCATTGACCAAAATAACCAAAAAATAACCACCTCACAGGAACTTCATAATGCCTGTCAGACTTCATAACGTCTCTTTAAGCAGGTTTGGGGAAATGAGCGTTAATTAACCAGCACAATTTGCCAAAGTAATTAGAACCGTCTTTGTTTTCTGAGAACGAGTGGAATTTCTTTCCCGTTGCACATTTACAGTACGTCAGCTCTACTCAGAGGAAGCTGTGTGGTTTCATTATTATCATGACCCTGATCCAACTTCCTTCAGACACAGTCTTCGGTTGTAAGAAAACAGTATGAGAAAATACACGTTTCGTTAAAAACAAAACTTTAAAACATTAAGCAATGACATATTGATATAAAGCGACCATGTCAAAAGTAATACAATGAAATCAAAATGATTGCTGTATGTGGATTTTCGTCCATGTCTTTGGCTTTAGATCTGAGGTCATCTGTAGTGCTGCAGGAATGAGTCCTAAACAGGGCATTTTTGCTCTTCTGGTTCCATTGTCTTAAAGTCAGTGGGTTTTTGAACGGGTAAAAGACTGTAAAAATGCTACAGTGAAAAACTGTTCATTGGTTAACAGAAAGTTTCCTTACTATATACCGTAAATAACTGTGATAGATGTAATAGTACATTTAATGTAATTTTACTGTAAAATACCGTTAAATGTACAGTTTTTGAAAGTGAAAAAGAACAACTCCTTGTTTAATTTACAGTGAAAAAACTTGAAAAAATTGACATTCCGACAATTCCCTGCGTGACACTTCACATTTGATGTATTTTTGTTTAAATAACTGTTTCTTCATAGTTTTCTTAGTTTTTTTCTAATCAGTTATGTGCATAGGGTTTTATGTTACACTGTAAAACAATTCTAACCTCCCCAACTCAATATTTTCTAGTGACTAGTCACATCTACATTTTTCAATTGGCCCAAGTGAAATTCTGCAAATTGATCAAATTAAATTTGCAGAATTTCACTTGGGCCAATTGAAAAATTTTGATGTGACCAGTCACTACAATTTTTTTTACAGTGTACATTTAATGTTGTTAAATTAATGTTTATTGCATTTAAAAAATGTCATGTGTGTTATGATGGTGTTTAATGTTTGTCTGAATGACACTGTGCAGCTTCTGTTTATTAGTATTAACTATATTGTGGAAGAGCTGCTGAGTGGTGAGCTTTGATTGATCATGTGACTCTCATCACTGCTGTGATTGGTGGTTGTCAGTGTATTACAATGGTACAAAACAGATATTAATACTTCAATAGGTCAGTAAACTAACATCATATCAGATAATTAAATACAATTTATTACTGTAAATTTTAAGTTAAGTCTGTAAAAGCTCAAATGTTGCTACCATATTTTAGATGGACCAGAAATTTATGAGAATTGTTTCCTGCACATTGTTAAATCTATGCCACAAAAAAATGTAAGGCAGTTCTGAAGCAAAAGGGGTCCAACCCGGTATTAGTATGTGTACCTAATAAAGTGGCCGGCGAGTGTTTTTTTCCCTGATACCACCTGCATCCAAGTAGAATTAGCACACTAGTACATCACGATTCATTGCAATAATGTAATAACCCTGTTCAAATGAGAAATATGACCTCACAGGAATTTAAAATGCTCTTCAATAATAACAAACTACTTTCATTTTAAATATGTGTCACATTCCACAATCATCAGTTGCTTTTACAGATATTATAGATATTTCCAAAACACAGCTGGTGGGACATTTCCATTGCGTGTGCAGCACGAGCCGACGGTATCCACGTGCACGTGCACGACTGGGGCGTTGGGTTCCTCTCATGTGATAAGCTGTAACACTGACGACCTGATCGACTTCACACTGATCTGATTGCAGTCTGTCGATATGTGTCCTGCCTGGAGCTCAGCCTCAACACTGAGCTATAAATAACTATTAGAGCTCCCTGATAACAGTCACTTCTGTCATTTACTACGTGGTCATTTTAAATGATTAGGTCAAATTAAGTAGACTATATTTAGGGTGTTGTTTATTTCGTTTGAAAAGCTGATCATAAGAAATCTTTTTTGAAAATGATATTTTCCAATTTCAGTGCCATATCACATGACATTTGGGAAGATGCAGTCCTCCAATTTTAGATACATCCAAGAAGATTTGTGTGAAAATGGCCTTAAATAGCAAATTTGCTAGTTACCGTAGCACATTAAGTACAATCACTATTCTTTGTGCTTTGTGCCAAGAACAATAATTATATAATTATATACTTATATATCATAACAGAGTTGATTATTGAGCTTGAAGAGGCACTTATTACAGACATTTACTGAAATTAGACTGCACCTCTGTTTAACCATGTGACTGAACGATGAAACTGTTAAAGTATGATTTCACTTTTCTAACTTTAGTTAGTGTGTAATGTTGCTGTTTGAGCATAAACAACATCTGCAAAGTTAAAACACTCAAAGTTTAAAGCAAAGGAAGATATTTGCTTTTAAAGAAAAGGACTACAACAAACGTCTGGCAGGGACTACACGACATGCCTCCGGGTTTAGTGACATCAGCAAGCCTAAAATGTACATAAACCCCATCCCCCGGGAACACACAGTCCATGTTGAGAAGAGGAAAAGTTGTTGTATAAGAGTACATTTGTGAGTCAGCTCAAACTGTAGCATCCATCTTTTCACATGCAATAGAAAGTCACTCTGTGTGCATCTCACAATAGTTCCTATACTAGCGATTTATAGATTACCATGACAGAATCGGGAACATAAATGTATCAACTAACCTTTCAGAGACGTCCTGTTGCATTCTAGATGTTGTCACTTCTTCTTGAGTCTCTCCATCTTTGTCTGACTCCGTTTTAACATTAAAGACAGAACAGTTTCTGACATTTTAGTGTGTCTGCGTGAGGTAATCGCAGCTGCTAACACACGCGATCTCTTGAAACCCCGCCCTCTGCAGCAGCTCATTTGCATTTAAAGGGCCAGGCACAAAACTGTGCGTTTTTGCAAACCCTCAAAAAGTGACAACTTTAACATGCTATATAAAAATATCTGTGGGGTATTTTGTGCTATAACTTCACACACACACACACACACTGGGGACATCAGGGATTTATTTTACATCTTGTGAAAATGGTATTTTACCACCCCTTTAAATTAAAAGGAGAAAAATCTCATTACATAACAGGGTGAAAATTAAGTGCAGAAACAAATGTTGCATAAACGATGTATATTCTAAGTTGAACTAAGCAAAATATTATTTAAGTACAAAACAAATAAACAATCCAATAAAGCTATATTTATATACTGAAAATGATCCAGCTACATATTCTGTCCATGCAAAGTTAAACAATTTTTTGAAAAAAAGTTAAAAATAAAACAAAGATTATTTGAGTATGTATTTTATTTGAGTAAGAAAATGAAGTCTTTCTACTTCAAAATTTGATATTTAATTCATTGTGTTACTTGCCGTTTCATTGTAAATAATTGTGAAATGCTATATCAATTTCTACGTGAAAATCACATTTTATTTTTGTTCATGAAAACTTTTATTTAATGGGAATCAAATATATAATGTAGCGTATAAGGTTCGTTTTTTATTAATGAAAGTTAAATAAATATATACAAAGATTTAAAATAAACTCAAATTGTTTTCCTGAGAATTAACTAAATATTCTATCCACCCAAAGATATCATGTTTTAGTGTTGTTTATAACTAAACTCCCATCTGTGCGGATCCTGTTACCAATGGCTGTTTTCGTTTACACTGGTTATTAAACTGTTTATATAAATCTGATGTTTTCAGGTTTAATCTAATATTGCCTTTCCTGCTGCAGGGAAAAGTTGCCATGTGACAGATGCCATGTGACTAAAGTGACATGTAAATTGCATCATCTCACAATAATTTGAATGGTAAATAAAAGGCTGACTGGTTATACAATGAGTTTCCATCGAGGGCAACAGTTAATATCTGTTCCAACAGGTAAGCAAAGCAAAGAGTCCAGAGATCCATAAAACACAGATAGAGTTCATTAGAAATGAGGCGGATGTGGATGAGGTCTGACTGTCTACTTTGTAACTAAATAAAAACATTTGGGAAACTGTCGCCCTGTATCTGACCATTTCTGGAAAAATGTCAAGATAAGGAAATGTGAAAACAAATAAAACACCCACAAATCCTCTTTTAGACTGTTTATTGATTCAGTAAATGCATATAAATGATTCACTTTCCTTTAGAAAGAGACAATTAGACTTGATGATATGCTATACAAACTCAGCAATGAACAAAGTGCAGTCTAGTACAAATAAATAAATATTATTTTAACACAAAAAAAGGAAAGATGTTACAAAATAAGTTTCAAGTATAAGAAGCGAACAAATGAATTACCATTTCGAGCCAATGTACAACATTGCACCTATAGTTGTGCGATGAATAAAATACATACATTTACAGTTAAAGCTGGTACTTAGATTCGAAGAGTTAAAACTGGACTCTTTTCCTACAAATTCAAACCATAAACATTTGAATTACAAGGGTAAATCTGTACACAAATGATCAAATACTAGTTTAATCTCTTGTTCAGGCTGAGACATGCTAACAAAAGTGAAACTGAAATAAAATAAAAAACTAATGTCATTCAAATGTTATTTTTTTTAAACATAATTATCATAGTAGAATGTAAAAAAGCAGGTCTGGCTTGATCGCTCAAGCACTAGGCACTCTAGGGAATCAATCGACGAACAGTATAAAAACGTATCTGATATGCGTCACGCCATAAAGTACATGAATTATAAACAACAAATATAAACACTGTTTCACTTTGTCCCATCCAAAGATGCATAAAACACCCTGTTTTTATAACCTCGCACAGTGACCTTGTCGCCAGGTCTTAGAAACACACACACACACACACACACAAAAAAACACTCACAATCTATAACACAAATCATCTGAAACTGCAGTGGACAACATGAGAACTTTTAAACAGCCTTCAAAACTGCCAGCAGCATAAAAACAAAATGGTAAGACTCATTGCTGCACTCAGAAGATACAAATAATCTAAATGTGCAATTATAACGTGCAATTAATTTGCAGCATATCTTTGAAAGTGAGTGCAGAATAGACATAAATCAGCCCGCAAGCATCTGCGGGAGATCTTTGGTCTGTTTTAGTATCATCCTTCAAAGTTCAGGGCATATTCTTAGCGTCACTGTTAAAAAAAACTAGCCGAGACTAGAATAAAAAACATCTACAAGTGGTATCCTGTTACGTAAACAGGGAATAGTGTCCGAATAGGGGGGTGGTTGACAACATCACTTAGCCGAAAGCTTAATCCCTGCCACTGGGCTCTGATTTCTCTTCATACACAAAACGCACATAGAAAACATCCAACTCCATACTGGTACAAACCAAACGATACGTACATTATTAATCGTGAATTCATAGACGAATAGAAAAACCCAGGTGGCACTCAGTGTCCATTTTTTTGGGAGAAGGATGCACAGTCCTCTGTGAGAGGAAAAGAGGAAGCAGCTTGGCAGGAAACTCGTCCGCGCCGAGTAAAGCAATATTGCCGAACAATGTCACAGGCAGAGCTGAGGGGGTTCGTGGCACTCCATGGAGCATTTTTTCAGGTTCTGCGGAAGAAATGAGGCAGAGCATTTGGTTAATTTCTTGATCAGTTGGTCTACTCAACAAGCTAGCAGCTAGCTAATAGCATTTAGCAATTAGCATAACAGAAACTTGCTATTATTATAGCAAAAATAGAATTCGAACAATGAATGCAAGCTCTACATATTTTGCACGTCTTTCGCGTTTCTTAATCGAATATTTAGCTAATTTGACAATGTTTTCAGCTAATAATAACTCTGTTTACACCTGGCATTTTGATATTGACATGTTTTGGATGGTTAGCAAGCACTAAATGTAAGTACCAGATGTTAATACCAGTTATAAACAGGGCTTAAAAGTGTAATTCTACCGCCATTTAACACATTTTACCACATTCAAATGTATTCTGCAGGATTTCTGTAGATTCTGTCCACAAAATCAGTTCTTATTCACAAATTGCTACACTATTTAGCTAGTCTACATTATTAGGTTCTGCGAGCATTACCTCTGAAAGAGCAGCACTGAAACCACTTGTAGGTAATGTAAAAAACTGCGTCTTTAAGCATGGAAAAGATGAGCAAGAGACAGACAGTGACCATTTATTGAACAAATGAGAAAGCTGGAAGATATAAACATGAAGTAGTGTTTAACTACTGTGCTTGTAACACCTTTAAAGGACCCATATTGTAAGATTACAGCATAATCAGTTGTAATTTGGTTTACGTGGCCATTTTCCACCCTCTCTCTAAAATAAACAAGATCGCTACTGTACCTTTAAGACTTATATATGCAAATAAGGTTGGTTATGATTGGCTAATCTTTATGCCGTGGTCCACAATAACGTTCATCAGGGCAGGCCAAGTTGTAAAATACTGAATAGGTAATGTTATGTAAATGAAGGTTGTCTTATGTTAATTAACTTGTGACATTATAATCACCAAGACTTCTAATTGGCCCCTTTTTGCAGCGTAGTTTCAGTAAATAACTAAGTGACATTTGCATAAGATATAGTTGAGTTTGATTGGATGTCAACAACGAAAGGTATGAGAAATGTTTTCTTGTTGCGTTTGAAAGACTATACACCTATTTAAGAGAAATCCATTATACTTTATGGCCCATTTAAGGATGTGGTGCAAGTATGTGAATGTCAAGTTGGAAAGGTTCAACGAGGTGAAATTATTTAAAGAAGATAATAAAGAAACAGAAGTAGGAAATACTTACAGACAAGCTTCACTAAGCCAGTGCTGTAGCACATAAAGGTGAATGAGGAAGGATACATGGAAGGAAACAGGAAGAGAATGTGAAAAGGACGAAGCATGAAATGATTCATGTGTCACTATAGGGTTATGAGAGTGAAGATATGACACAGGTTATAGATCGATGAACAGTAACTGTGGCTCACCTGTGTGGACAGAGCGAGTGTGGTGTGTGTTGTTGAACACAGGGTCAGTTGGGCGGGCGTCACTTCTCTGATGGTCGGGTCATCTAGACCCTCAATGCGAGGCTTTTTGTTGGGTTCAGGGCTGGTGAGAGGGGTCACACTGTTTCTCCTTATCAGAGTGCTCGGGCCTCGCTTCACCTCCTAGTGAGAGAGAGAGAGAATACAGAAGAAGATATCAGAAGCTGAAATGATACAGCTTTTGTGTGTGTGTGTGTGTGTGTGTGTGTGTGTGTGTGTGTGTGTGTGTGTGTGTGTGTGTGTGTGTGTGTGTGTGTGTGTGTGTGTGTGTGTGTGTGTGTGTGTGTGTGTGTGTGTGTGTGTGTGTGTGTGTTTGTGTGTGTGTGTGTGTGTGTGTGGTTACCTCTGGTCTGTCTCTATGCGTGTTCACTGCCTCCACATTCAGAAAGATGGATTCAACCTTGCACCCTTTAAAATAACAAAAATAACACAATTAGTTAGCATTATACTTTTCGATATTATTCAGATTAGGTATGTCAGAGATAATAAGTTCAAAATCTTACCATAAGCCACTGGGGTCAGCTTCAGGACTGTGTGGAGTGGACACTTCAGGTATGGCATCTCATCTGCCAAAAGGAAATTAAAAGTTAGTATGATTGCACTTCTGTCACACTTTAGAATAGGGTCCAATTCTCACTATTAACTACAACTTGGGCTCAGTAAACTCCTAATTACTGCTTATTAATAGTTAGTAAGGTGGTTGTTAAGTTTAGGTGTTGGGTAGGATTAAGAGATGTATATGGTTATGGAGAATAAGGCATTAATATGTGCTTTATAAGTACTAATAAACAGCCAATATCCTAGTAATATGCATGCTAATAAGCAACTAGTTAATAGTGAGAATTGGACCCTAAACTAGTGTTACCTGCACTTCTACTGAGGACGGAAAAGTGTCAGCTGATGAAGATGAGGGGATGAATTTAAAGGGATAGTTCACCAAATCTGACTTTTTCTTACATGAAACACAAATAGAGACATTTTGATGAATGTTCATGCTGCTCTTTTCCATACTATGAAAGTTATTGGTGCAGTCACACTCATAAAACATAATTAAAGTGGTCCGTATGACTTCTGGGCTGGTTGAATAAAGTGCTTAGACTAATCTTAAGTTAGTTTTCTGATTTTTTTTTTCTTTAAGCCTAGTCACAACAGCTACATAAAAATGTAAATCTAATTTGAATCTGAAAAAATAAAAAGTCTAATTACCCCTTGGCTAACTGCCAGTTGGTCAGACTTGTTCCTAGGACATGGTCTTAACATAGAAGCTATGTTTATGCAACTGGCCCCTGAAGTCATATAATAGCTTAGTATCATGAACAGGCCAACGGTTTAAGAAAACAATCTTGCCCTCAATGACATCAAACCTGACCACTGTGAATCTTAAAAAGTACATAAAAAACTGTATTTGAAGAGAATACAAATATTCATGAAATAAAAGCCAACTTAAGTGTACTTAAAGAGAGTTTTATGTTTCTTAATAAAACACTTAAGTATACTTTATAATGATTGCGCAAGTTTGTGGTTCTTTTGTTTTGTCATGCTTTATAGAGGTACACATATTTTGATGTGATAAAGTTAAAATATGTTCTCAATTGAAACTTCATTGCCAATGTACATGACATAAGTTTCAACAAAGATGATATTAAAATATATTTTTGCAGTGCACTTTATCCATATTTCAAAAACAATAGAAGTAAATATATAATTAATTACATAAAAAAAATTTGCTTAAGTCCTACTTAAGTGGAACAAAAAAGCACTTGGAAGTTTGGCTAACTGCATTTAATATCAATTTAAACTACAATACATTTTCATTTAAATACAATTAACGTTACATTCAGTTTATAGGCTACTTAAGTATATTCTTTCAAAGTATATTGCTTAAGTGTATTTTCTCCATAATAATTACCCTTTTAAAGGTTTGCTAAAGTACCTTTTTTTTCATTCAATGAGGAGCAGAACAACAGCTTAATTTCAGTCTGTTCCTCACATGAACCTACAAATGGTTTCAGAAGTCATTTGGACTACTTTCGAAGCTCAACAGCGCTCCCACTCTCTTCAACTTCCACTTCCAATAGTGTGAAAAAGAGTATGTGGGACAATATGCTGAACTTCTCCTATTGTGTTCCATTGAAGAAAGAAAGTCATATGAGTTTGGAATGACTTGAGCGTTAGTATTTCTGCACCATCTATTGATTTAAGAAACTCACCTGCACTTTTATCCAGGAAGTAGGCGAGTAGGCAGCGCATCACAGCCTGGTGACAGATGACGAGAACGTTCTCCTGTCGTTCCAGTTCCATGATCAATGGTTCCACCCGCTGAACCAAGTCCTGATATGACTGGGGGAAAACACAAGCATTTCATTAACGGACACTTTCTTCTACTTTGTCATGAAAATGAAGGCGTTTCATCTGTTTGTACCTCTCCGGAGGGGTAGCGGTAGTAGTATTTGTCCTGATCTCTCAGAGCAAACTCTTCTGGAAACCTCTCCCTTACTTCTTCATAGGTCATCTCCTCACACACACCCTGCAGACACCATACACACGTTTAACGGAAATACAAATCGAGTAACGCAGCCGAAAAAAACAAAACCAGAGATGAATGCGTGAGAACTTACAGCATCAATCTCATTCAGGCCTTTCCATTGCTCGTACGGCACATTGAGGGCCTCGGCGGTTTGGATACTACGACGAAGCTGGCTCGTCCAAACCTTCAAGTCCTTCAAGTTCTGCTCCTCCACAAAGTCAGCAAGCGCTCCTGCAAACTACAGAGTGGGACGATTTATTATTCTGGGGAGTTTGGACACATGGGTAATTTAGTACTCTGTACTAGAACGCACTGTTTTTAAACTTTACAAATACCATCCTTGGCACCAAACTGAGCTTCAAGGCAGAACATGACTGTTTATGAAGGCTTGCGCAGTTATATGTCATTTTAAAATGAGGCAAGAGCTATTAAAAAGTAATTACCCAAGTCGTACCTACGCATGTTCATTCTTTTCCGAGATTTAAGAGCATAGTACCTTTCGTCCACGTGTAGACAGCCCAGAGTCTCCCCCCAGTCGGCCCTGCAAGTTGTGTTGGCTCTCGCCGTGACGGCACAAATAAATAGACCGCGGCTGCACGTGGATGTTCATCAGGTAGTAGACGATCCGACTCTGGATGTGGTCTTGAATACGGTTGACCAGGAATCTGCGGCCGACGTCAATCACTTTGATGAAAGACAAATTCCTGAGGATAATCAAGGGAAAGCGGGTTAAGCCAGTGATATTAAAGACACAAAGTCAGCGCCAAAGAAAGTATATAGGTGGTGTACCGGTCATATTGGTCAGGGTCAAGCGGCTGATAGTTCACTCTGTAACATTCAATTCTTTTCTTGAAGTCCTCCACGGCATCCGTCTTGTTGCAATCTTGGTAGTCAGGACATGACACCTTCACTTCCTGTTTAGGGATTATAGTAATGTTCAGAGGTTTTATATATATATATATAAAAGGCTTTGATTATTACTAGTTATCTCACTAAATACAAACAATCTTTATCATACGACTTACCAAAATATTACAGGCGATTACATTTGGGTCCTCACAAACGGACTCAATGAAGAAAATCTGCAAAGTACATTTGTATTAGTGGTCGTCTTCATCACTGTAACTGTCCTCAAAAGCAATCTTCAGGAGAATACGACTGACCTTGAAGCCATTTTCGGCGCCAAACTCCAGGATTATATCCCGCCGCTCTCTGGTTGTGTTTGTAGCGTCAAAAACCTGTGGAAAGACACGGCCGTGATGATTTACTCGTCTTTTAGCGGGTCTAAACTGTTTATGCATTTGCAGCAGATACTTACAGCCACTTGACCTTCCTCTTCAGTGAGATAAATCTTGACATCTCTCAGAGCGGCCAAAGCACACTGCCTGGGGACAAAACAAAATGAAATTACTCTAGATATCCATTTATATATGGATTACTCCATATATTACTCCATATCTATCCATAAAATTACTCAATATATATATATATATAAATGATTTGAAGAAGAATTGTGTATAGTATGGCATTGTGTAACTTTAGCACACAACTCACTGTCGAATTTTTACGGCATCCTCATTGTCTGATTTGAAGAAGTCATAGGAGCTGAAGTGTTTCACCGCTTCTCGACGATACTCGCCAACATTAAAGACTAAAAATACACACATTCAACAATTTAGAATTCATGTAAAATGTTACTATTGTGTATAGATGAAATAAATAAAGCAAATATATATATACAGGTGAAACTCGAAAAATTCAAATATCGAGCAAAAGTCAAATCTCTAAAGCTAATTTCAGTAATTCAACTTAAAAGGTGAAATTACATGCAAAGTGAGATATTTCAAGCCATTTTGATTATGGCTTACAGCTTATGGAAACCTTTTCACTATATTCTAATTTTGAATTTGGGGTTTTCATAAGCTGTAAGCCATAATCATCAAAATTATAACAAATGAAGGCTTGAAATATC
Source organism: Phoxinus phoxinus (assembly GCF_949152265.1). Classification (NCBI taxonomy): domain Eukaryota; kingdom Metazoa; phylum Chordata; class Actinopteri; order Cypriniformes; family Leuciscidae; genus Phoxinus; species Phoxinus phoxinus. The sequence goes on from NC_136884.1 coordinate 16,132,066, forward strand.
TCACTTTGCATGTAATGAGTCTATATAACATATTAGTTTCACCTTTTAAGTTGAAATACTGAAATAAATTAACTTTTGCACAATATTAAAAATTTTCAAGTTTCACCTGTATAATATATATTATGATAAAATCTGTATATATATTATGATATTGGTGATAAAATGGTGATTTTGTACCTTTTGTGGGAATACCAATCCAGTTGAGGTAGCGTGTGAGTTTCCTTGAGATGTAGGTCTTGCCCCGAGCAGGAAGCCCGACCATCACTATCACCGTTGGAGGGTTAGCCAGGTGAGGGCCTCCATGTGCTGAAATACAATGAAATACATGGTGACACTTTGCTGAAACAACAGAAATGCCATTAGCCTAAGGGTTTTAAAGGGTATGGACACAATTTTTTCTTTCAATCTCACTCCAGTGGTTGCCTGGGAACCTGTTAGCAACCCTCCTCGCCAGCCAATCAAACAGCACAGCCATGTCATGTGGTCATGTGCGCACAGAAGCATTTTAAAAACTAAACATTTACTACACTTAAATGCACGTGCACATTCCACGCCGCCGGCAGAAAGACGTTAACCGGGTCAGACGCAGATAAGTCTCACTTTCTCGTACACACACCGACATATAAATCCTCTAGAAAGTAAATGTTTGTGAGTATGTCTTGTGTTTAATGGAAATTGCCACAAAATATATGTATTTACGCAGTTGTGCATTAGGCTAGGATTCCAGCAATTTGTATATTTTGATTGTGTTTCTACTTCATCATATCCTTTATGGGTTAGAGTGATCCCTTACAGGGAGAGAGAAAGGACACAGCTGTTTTTCTCATTGAATTATTGATGTCCATTGGCAGGTGGCCACGTGAATGGGCAGTGTGAACCAGCGCAGTCGGGGTTAATCCTTCAGGACATCCTTAAGAAGATCCTCAAACTCAGCTCGGTCAGCAGAGACAGACAATCATCTTATTAGGCTTTTGTCCACGTACACCGAGCAGACAGAAACTGCTCATGTCTAGGTCATGATTCACCCCAGAATAAAAATACATTTTAATTCAATTATATAATTATATTTTTTTAAGCCTATTTTTTAGAGCTAATAACATTTTAGACATGTGTTAATGTTATTTGACAGTTAAAGATGTTTAACCCCAAATTTAATTTAATAGTGTGTGTGTGTGTGTGTGTGTGTGTGTGTGTGTGTGTGTGTGTGTGTGTGTGTGTGTGTGTGTGTGTGTGTGTGTGTGTGTGTACTTAATTATATTTCGGGGACAAATTTGTACCCAGAAGTGACCAAAAACCTTCCTTTAGGGACGTCCTCATAATACATCTGGCATAAAAATAAAGTACGTTTTTTTTTAAATAAAAAAATGCAGAACGTTTTCTTGGATGGGTAGGTTTAGGGGTCGGGTTAGTGTAAGAGGATACTATTTACATATCCATTTAGCAAACATGTGTACGTGTGTGTGTGTGTGTGTGTGTGTGTGTGTGTGTGTGTTTATAATTCTCATTATTCTTTATATTCTCATTATATTCTGCTATATATTGTAAAACAGATATTAAAAAACACTGTTCTGGATCCTTTTTTTTTTTTTTTTTTTTGCATAAATTCAAGGTAATACAAAAATACTACCATGCCAAATAAATACTTGTACAATATATCATTAAATAAATGATTACAATCTGATTATTTTATATTGGATCCGTTTTATCTAATAAAATGAAATGCTATATTATATTATTATACTTTAATTGTTCACTTTCACACATCCACACACAAAACGTGAGTTCTTGTGTATATTATTGCAGTAAATGATGCCTAAGGGCACAGTGATATCATTGACGCAGCAGATATTAAAATGCACTTGTAATTCTATAATGACTCATTCATAATAAGCATCTGCCACAGTCACGCTCACGCCAATCGCAGGTAAATATATTCGACCAATCATAGCCCACAATGAATGAAAAACGTAATATTCCCACATTCCTCTGTCGAATCCCCATTCAGAGCTCGATTCAATGCATGATGTCGTCATCAGTGTACCATTGAGTTAGGAAGTCTTTACAAAGGCGATGCGCGAGGGTTTCCATGACAACCGAATCACGCGAGGCTCTTAGAATCGAGAATCAAGAATGTGCACAGAACCAGTTAATTCTGTTGTCATGGCTACCCGATGACCATCACCTTAAACTGTCACTGTTTCAATGCACATGCAATTAAAGTGCTCGTGACAGTTAGTAAGTGGCATGCGCATTTATATATTAACCAAATATTTCACTTTATTACATGTAAAGTGCGCTTTACCGTTGAAAATAATAATCTTATACTAGTCTTATTCTATAACAACTACTACTAGGCTTACTAGTAATAATTGTAAGAAACATTTATGGCAATAGTATACTGTGCAGTAGTTTTGTGCTGCTCACCATTCTTTAATATGAAAGAAAAAGTGAAAATAATCTACTTACGTATGCGGGGCATTGAAGGTTTGTCATCCTTAGAGGGAATCCAGATTTTTTGGATCCTGTTTTGAGTCAGTTCCCTTGGCATTCCTTTGGGATGGGAAAAAAATCAGCAAGAAAACTGCGGAAGGAAACACCGGCTTCGGGAATTCCACACCAAAAAATAGTTTAGAGAAAATAAACAAAAACGTAAGAATTAAGATGCTCTTCTTTTGTAACTCTTCTTCTTTAAAAGCTGTTTGGATATTTGTATCGGTTATAATGTAGAACACCACCTCTCTCCGCTTTCCGGTAATCTCTCACATCACGCCTCTCGTCTACTGCGCATTAAATACGGAACCGGCAACACGCGGGGGTGACGTCGCTGCGGAGGCGTGTCTATCAGCGAGCACGTTCACGTGCGCCACCCTGCGGCCAAATGCAAAACATTGGTTAAAATATAATAAAATAATTATACACAACTATGGTGTTCGTAGTCATCCATGCGTTTTAATAATACGAAAATTATTATTTTTATATTACATTATTGTTTTCTGGATGCTAATGATATAGAAATCCTAATAGTAAAAGGGAAAGAAAGGGAGTGCTCAAAAGCATCAAAGATGCAGGTCACGCATCGAGTGGGCATCCCCACACATGCCTACGTGCGGGGAGTCACTGCATCAATCCACCAATCTTCATCCATAAATCCCTGAAATAACAGCAAGCACCTTCAAGCTGTAAATCCAATTGGCTTGTTGATTTTTTTTTTTTGGTAAATTTCCCTTAATAAAAGTAGGTAGGTAACGGTCAATTGTAATTGTAAAATTATATGGTATTCGATTGTATTTCCGTATCTGTAAAAGGGATGTTAGTTTTTAACATGTGAATTAAAAAGAAATCAAATCAAATTTAATGAACGTGCAATGTCTAACGTTTATTGATTTGTAGGACATTTAAAGCAACCGTGATTTGAGAGAAATCACTGTTTGCAGTAGCCTACGCTATTTTATTCCCAAATTATAGCCTATATATATTTAAAAATAGCCAAAACAAATGAAATAATAACTTTCGAAATAAAACTTCTAAAGCCTAAGTTCCCCATCATTTGGTGCATTAAATAAAAAGTGACTTAGCTGAACATCGTTTCATTAGTCTAATAGTCTACATTATTTTAAGGTTGCTTTGTTGTTGTTGTTTTTCCTTTTAATATGCTATGTTATAGCTTTTGACAGGGAAGGGAATCATAGGCAATATGCGTATCGAGAAAAAGGACTGCGATGCATTTAAAAATGACATCCTCTGATGTTTTAAAAAAAGACTTTGTTGGTTCTGATTGGTTCTGAGATCTTCACTAAAACGCCGAGCTGTTGGTGACTCGCACATCTGCACGTACAGGATGAAAACTGCAGTCGTGACATCACAGCGCCAGCCTCACACACTCTCCTTTAGCAAATATGGATTTAAAAAAAATTCTCACGGTTTCTCACGTGACCAATATTTAACGTTTTATCGGAAAACCATTCTTCTATCTAATCCATTCTCTTACAGAAATGCGATACCCAAAAGAAAGAGAGTTAATTGTGAGAACAGGTTGGGTTTTCCTCAAGCTTAATGTCACTTTGTCGTGATTTCCCACTCTTAAGCCTTTGTTACTGCACAGCGAACCCGTTTTCATTTGGCTGCTGTGCTGACCCAGTTCCAGAGAGCTGTCTGGATGAGCTCTCAAAGGTTTTTTTTTTAGTTGCTTGATATTTGCGGTGCACTCTGAAATTAATATTCTTCTAAAATGTGTAGCCTATACACTGTAAAAAAAATTGCTGCGATTATTTAGCACAACTTAAAATCCAACATTGTGTTCAAGCTTGACTTAAAATATTAAGTTTAGTTAACTTAAGTTTAGTTTGGTTAAGTTGGATATTTAAGTTATCTCAACAAATTTTAACTAATCGCAGCCACATTTTTTACAGTGCGCCTAGGTTTTTTTTTTTTTTGCAGTGTTTGCTAAGACAAGCAGAAAAAAGATTCAATATAACTTCAGCATTATTAGGATATAATAGGGTAACATGTGGGAAGATGTGCAGTATGTGCAGGATGATGATGCATCAGCCAATTTACAAAAACATTAGAAACATTTGCTCAATTAGCTATACTTTTACAGAATGTATAAATTATTTTTTATATAATTCTTATTTTAAATATATATTTTTAAAGTGTCAAAAATGTAAAATACGAAATAAATTCTATTTAAAATAAAAAAAATAGAATTTAGTTGAATAATTGAATCACCGACAGAGCAGAATCCCAGTACTGCAAAGAGTGAGGAAACCTGTTGCCTTAAAATCCTTGCGTAATAAACTTCATGCGTAATTGAAAAAAAATAATTTATGTGAACTTAGCAATTCCACATTCTCACTTTTTTTAAGTTAAGTCAACTGATCACATTTTACAGTGCAGTATAATAGATGAATCTGAAAGGTAAAATTATTCTGAGACTTATGTGCATATGAATATCTACACATTTAATTGCCCATATTTTAATAGAAGATACTCATAATAACAAAACTATGAATGCAAATTAAAAGATTTCACTCGACTGTAGGTATTCGTGAAAGCGAAGATGTCTGAAATGTACATCTAATTCATGGCAATATTAAACAATAACTTCGTTAATTACAATAAGTATTACATTTCAAAATAATAACACCAGTAACAACATGCCATTCGGGGCATTCTGTGCCAATTCTGAGGGGGTCATCTTTTCATCTTACCCCAAGGGTCTAATTTTATCTTTTTACTTCAGAATAAAAACTATAACTTCCACAAATCTAAGAAATATGTCCACAAATAGCTTTAAAAATATTCAACATAGTACACCACTAGATCACTATTGTCATGGATCCCTATTTTCCAGAGACACAAAAATAGATCCTCAAACTGGTTTCAGCTGACTATTTCACACCTTGATATTCCGATAATTATTATTTTATTTTTTTCACTTGGGCCAATTAGCAACCACTTAAACCTAGAACATCCTATAAATAGCATAGCACAACAATCACTCATTAAATCTTATCTGAACACTAAAAAACCCTCATTTCTTTCTCATTAATGAGGACACACTCTCAGACAGCTCCACGCAGGAGATCATATTACTGGAATTTGGGTTAACTCTCCTAGCGGTAATGGCTTTTCATTCACTGCTAGAGCTGTCGTTTAACTTATACACAAAATAAAACATCGTAGAATATGTTTCATGTAAGATTTAGAAATTTAGATTTAGACTTATAAAGAGATTGTTATTAAAGAATCGTATTTGTTCAGATGCATTAAGCACCCACATAGGCCTACAACAGGAAATTTAAGTCTCACGTAAACACTAAACTGTACACAGGTTTCTTGGGATCCACAGTGTGAAGTGTTTTCCGACTCGCTAGTAGCGAAAATAAAATAGCAGAGTGAGAAAAGCAAGTGTGACGCAGTAATACTGAAGTTGTCCCTCAAGCTGATTCACTCTTCACAAGGATAAGATGTCAAAACCAGGAATAGACCGGCGGAGAGAACATGAAACACACACACAGTAAAGTGTACACATTTACACACACACATTTTAATGTTATAGTGCAACGAATTAACCTTTTATTAAAGGGGGGGGGGGGGGGGGGGATAATTCCCTTGCAGAGCCTTTGAGATTATATATTTTTTTATAGGAAGTGTACATGGAAATGAACTTATATGGTAGCTTGTGCATATTAATGAACGTAGTGTCCAGGTGTGTTTTTATGGAACTCTGCAGACGTTACTGTACAGTGATTAAAATAGTGTCATGCATCATAAATTAATTTCGCAAGTTTAAGTGTAGGGAATCACTTCCCCGTAAACAGGGATCAGACTGGTGTCCTGATGTGCTGTTTACTGTAAACGGAACTAGTAACCCAGCCCCTCTAATCTCACATAACACGTACAAGCAGTCTCTGCAAATCAAAAACAAACAGCAAGTAATCAACCTCATAGCATAGTTAAGCATAAAGCGTGAAATAAAGGCTAGACTTGAGACTTAATTAAGGGGATACTTCTCCCAAAAAAATTAATTCTGTCCCTATTTACTCACTCTTATCTGGTTCCAAACGTGTATGACTATTTCTTCTGTGGAACACAAAAGATGATGAATGAAATGATCAATGAAAAAAAAAAACAGACATGAGAAACTAAACAAAGCACAGACAAACAAAACAAAACACAAAAACAGACATAAGATAAACAAACCACAAAACAGACATCAGACAAACTAAACAAAACTGAGGCATGAGACAAACAAAACAAAACACGGAAACAGACAAAACACTGAGACAGATAAATAAAACAAAAAACTAAGCCAAAACACAGACATGAGACAAAACAGACATGACAAACAAAACACAGACACGACAAACAAAACAAAACACTGAAACATGAGAAACTAAAAACAGAGACATGAGAAAAACAAAAAAACTGAGGCACGAGAAAAAACAAAACAAAAACAGAGACAGGATAAACAAAACACAGACAAACAAAACAAAACTGAGGCATGAGACAAACAAAACACTGAAACATGAGAAACTAAACAGAGACATGAGAAAAACAAAAAACAAAAATACTGAGGCACGAGACAAACACAACAAAAACAGAGACATGACAAACAAAACAAAACACAGACAAAACACAGACATGACAAACAAAACAGACATGACAAACAAAACACAGACATGACAAACAAAACACTAAAACATAAGACAAACGAAACAAAGCACTGAGACGTGAGACAAACAAAAAACAAAAATACTGAGACACGAGACAAAAAACAAACAAAAACAGACATCAGACAAATAAAAAAAACTGAGGCATGAGACAAACAAAACACTGAAACATGAAAAACTAAACACAAAACACTGAGACATGAGACAAACAAAAAACAAAAATACTGAGACACGAGACAAAAAAAACCCAGACACATAAGATAAACAAACCACAAAACAGACATCAGACAAACTAAACTAAGGCATGAGACAAACAAAACACTGAGACAGATAAATAAAACAAAACACAGACATGACACACACAAAACACAGACACGACACACAAAACAAAACATTAAAACATAAGACAAACTAAACAAAACACTGAGACAGATAAATAAAACAAAACACCAAGACAAAACACAAACACGACACACAGACACGACAAACAAAACAAAACACTAAAACATAAGACAAACTAAAAGCACTGAGACGTGCGACAAACCAAAAACAAAACACTGACGGCGCGTCCGAAATCACTGAGTACTACATTTGAATTTGTACTTCGCGTCCGTTCAACAAAGTATGTTCTATATAATATGAGCTTGGGTGAAAGTAATCCGGACGTACTACATCTGCCACGATGTCCTTATCACATGACCTACCAGCGTCAGTTACATCGCTTCCCTATGGTCGCTTCACTGCCATTCATAAATTCTCTCCAGTGGGATAGTAAAGTGTCGAGCGAATGAGCACTTCAGAATCTCACCGGAAGTCGTAGGTCATCCGGGGACTTTTCGCCTACCGGTTTTGTATTCGGACATACTACCCTGTTGGCGTACTGTTTTCGCATATATATGCGAAATGACATGACACAAACAAAAACCACAACACTGAGAAAAACAAAACACTTCAATATGAGACAAACAAAACACAAAACACAGACATGAAACAAACAAAAACACAACACTGAGACAAAAAAAAAACACTTAGATATGAGACAAACAAAACACAAACCACTGAGACATGAGAAACAAAACAAAAGGAAAACAAACACAAAAGAGACATTTTTCATAAAATGTTCTTGTTTTCCACACACAAAATAAATGCAAACAAGTTAGGAACAATTTAAGCATTTTGTAAAAAACATCTAAAAGTGGGCAAACCTAAAATAGTATGTCATTAAGCTGCAAACCACCATACCTGTAAATATCTCCATCCACCCCTATGATTATTTCCCAATCCCCACACATGCTAGGATGAATTAAGGGGTGTGGCGATCATCTCATTGGTTGGCACTGGCAGTAATAAAGCCAGAAGTCTTTATCCTTATGAAACCACATATTACATGCCTTCAGTCCCCCATTGTCTACAACAACATTCAAAGGCCCCATGACTTCTCCAGTTGTTCATGATTAAGTGAATAAGGGTTAAGGATAGGGACTTTTAAAAATATTTTTTACTCAATTTCTACCCAATATTTTAGAGCTTAGCTTAACTAGAAAAGTGCATATTAGCTTTACCATTTTATTACTTTATATGACTTTTCCAGGTCTAGAAATCACACTTTTAAAATCGGCTACCTCATATATCAGGTTTCATGTATTCATATTCTTAAAAGTTTACCGAGGCCTAGTGGGCCCAGACCCCCTGGGTGAGAACCACATTTAGATAACTCCTACAATGGAAGTCTATGGTTTATATGACATTGTTGAATTGATGCAGATTCACATGAATTAATACTTTACCACCTGCTCCCGCCACACTGAGGGGTAGGTTTAGGGCTGGAGCTTCCTTTATTAGTTTTAATCAAATCCGTACAAAATTGCACACTTGTAAAATAGATACGTTATTGAGTGATCCGGCTGGATTATTGCACAAAAAACAAAAACAAAGATGCACAAGGCCAACTGTTTAGAAAAGTATGCCTTACTTCAACAAGCAGCTCGATTTGAACTCTCATACATGTCCGCGGCACAAATATGAGTAGGATCTGGGGTTTGATTTTTGACTCAGAAGTATGAACAATTGTACATTTAAAAAGTACTATTCCAAACAAAGCCATACCCCATCTACAACGGTCCGCAATACCTTTAGTGCTTTTACACAGCGTACCGGCTCAATCCCCAGTGCTGAACTTGTGACCTGAACAGCTCAACCCTGTTCTGACACGTTTCAGACTCTCTGCTCATCTAAGAGTCATTTGATGAGGATCTGTTCTGTTTGAGTCGATCCTCGTGGAGTTCAGTCTATTCTTTACTTTATTCCCCAGCACCTTCGAATTGCGTAAGTGCGTCCTTCTCACCAAAACCAGAACATCACACCATCACTGACCCAGTCTAACACACATCCGCACACATTCTGCATGAAAATACACTATCATGCGTCGTAATCTGATAATACACACAAAAATTATTTATGTGATGCATTTGAAACATCCTACAGAGGTGCTTTTGAAAAACGTGGCATGTACTGAAGTCACCTTTTATTGAGTAACACACAAAACCCAATTTCCGTTTGGGTCAAGACACGCATTAAGAAAAAGTTTAATCCTTGAAGTCTATCAATAGTGTGTGGATCATAGAGTGAGGGCTCATGGGAGTCGCCGTTATGTCACAACAGAAGAATGTAGGTTTCCTACTTTCTAAAGTCGCACAGGGACATGATGTCTGATTATATAAATCATGAACCAGGGCTCATTCATTATAACCATCATCATCTTCATCATCTTCATCATCATCACCCCATTCAACATCAGCGTGCAATTTTTCTTTTCTGTAAAACCATGTAGTAACTACTGGAGTATTCCCGGAAAAACCCGCACCATTGCTTTGAAAGCACCGCAATGAAAGTCTAAAAGTGCAGAGATATGAAAAAGTTGAACATTTAAAGAGACACATTTTACCTTTAAAACAGAACCAACCCTCAAAGTTATTCTCCCAAAAGCTTTTTTAATTCTGGGTTCTTCATCACATCTCATTCACAAGGACAGGACAAAGGGATATTTTCAACTGTGACGTTAGAGAGAGAGAAAGAGACAAGAAAGAATAAAAAAAAAGAGCAATTCAAATCCTCATTACAAAACGCATTGCGGGAAGAGGCACGTAAGCTAATGTTTTACAGGGGTGTATAAAATTACTCATGCTATATATATACAGAAACCATTTCTTCCTGGTGTTTACTCTTTCCTGGTTGTGAAGGTCTGGACTGTCCCACTCACATCTGTTCTCCCAGGTCTAAAACACGGAACTTATCCAAGTTATAAAAACAGGCCTTCACCACCCGACCTCCAAAGTACCGCCCATTCAGATCCACCACAGCTGAGGAGGGGAAAAACAATGTGACATTCAAAAAGACCAAAACATTTATATGTAGTTACACTGTAAATATACTATTGAACTGCATCAGGACACAAATTAACAAATATATTAAATGGAAATCATTTAATTTCTAAGATTTCATATAAAATATGGAAGAAGAAAAAACTATTATTCTAATATATAACACAATTTCTAATAAAGCTGCAGTTATAAGGCCCTGAGCACATATTGCACGTTGTTATTTGAACTTGGTTATAACATCTGTGACTTTAGGACAAGAAATGCAAAGTGTATGGATAGATTTACCATTGTTTATAACTTCTGACCAGCTGATGGCAGTGTCCTAAAATATTACACAGACTCTGAGGCCGTCGTCTCGTAATGAGATACTGAGCTTCGTTTCAATATAATGAAGCGTTGCCAGGATGTTATTTCATTTCCTGTTCTGTGTCTTCGCAGTTAAATTTGGCATCGTGTTACAGGCAAACGAAAAAAAAAAGAAAAAAAAAAGCCAATTGCTCATGTTTTGTGATGATCTGTCAAAATAGTAGCAGCAAAAACAAAAAGATTATAACCAATCAAAAACCTTGAGGTCAGAAAGTTTAAGAAATGAATACTTTTACTCAGCAAGATTGCATTAAACTGATAAAAAGGGACAGTAAATACATTTATAATGTTACAAAAGATTGTTTCAAATAAATGCCGTTCGTTTGAACTTATTAATCTTATAATCCTGAACTTTTTTCACAAAAAAACATTAAGCAGCTCAACTAATTTCAACATCGATGATAAGAAATCATTCTTGAGCAGAAATTTGCACCTGGAATATTGACTCTGACCCAGACGACCAACCACAAAAAGCAGAAGAGGAATAAGAATAGCTTTGCTGCTAAATCTATTATTAAAAATGTTTGTTTTTTCCATGTGATATCATCAGAGTGACGATGATGTCACATTAAGCCATTTTAAAACACGAAAGGAAGTGGGTATCTTGATAATGATCTGGTCTATGATCAGTAAAATACCCTTAATTCTAAAAAAATCAAGGGCCAATCCACAGCTCTTTAAAAAAAAGTTTAACAAACGCCACAAACAAAAGCCTTTCCAACAACGATTATAGTATTAGTTGAATTGTTGCATTCTTCAAACTTGAGCCCTGCCCTGGGAAGTGAAACAGGTGTTCCTGCATGTGATGCCAGACTCCGAGTGTTTTTTCAGGCTTGCTTTGTTTTCAGATACAGTTCAAAACTGTATTTTAGGACTTGGTGTATAATTTTAGCTGCAGAATTGCAAAAATGATGATTGTTTGAAGCAGGTTCCCCCCAAACTCCTAATACGTAACAAACACTGGTTCTGCCATTTTTAGTTATTTAAAGTAATAGTAGGCCTACAATACTTTTATTCAGCAAGGACAGATTGTGCTAGTCAGCGAAGACATTTATAATGTTAAAAAATATTTCTATTTCAAATACCGTAAATGGTGTTCTTTTGAAATTTCTACTAATACTTTTTTAAAAAGAATCGCGGTTTCCAACAAAAAAATGTTGTTGTTTTTTTACATTGAATAAGAAATGTTTCTTGGCCACCAAATCAGCATATTAGAATTATTTCTGAACGATCATGTGACGCAATATTACAAGTTTTTACAAGTATTCTTAATTAAATAAATGCAGGCTTGGTGAGCACAACAGGCTTCTTTCAAAAACATTAAAACATTTTTCCAAACCCAAAAAAGTAATTAGAGAAGTACATTGTGTAGCTGCATAATTAAGAAAATTATGTTGTTAACACTGATATTGATCAGTATTATATATTTGACATTCAAAGTGTGTCATAATCTAGAGAGAGAGAGAGAGAGAGAGAGAGAGAGAGAGAGAGAGAGAGAGAGAGAGAGAGAGAGAGAGAGAGAGAGAGAGAGAGAGAGAGAGAGAGAGAGAGAGAGAGAGAGAGAGAGAGAGCGAGAGAGCGAGAGAGCGAGAGAGAGAGAGAGAGAGAGAGAGAGCGAGAGAGCGAGAGAGAGAGAGAGAGAGAGAGAGAGAGAGAGAGAGAGAGAGAGAGAGAGAGAGAGAGAGAGAGAGAGAGAGAGAGAGAGAGAGAGAGAGAGAGATTAAATATTATTACCATTTAAAATAATGGTTTTCAGTTTTTATATACACTTTGAAATATCATTTATTCCTGTGATGCAAAGCTGAATTTTCAGCATCATTACTCCAGTCTTCAGTGTCACATGATCCTTCAGAAATCATTCAAATATGATGATTTATTATCAACGTTGGAAACAATTGTGCTGCTTAATATTTTTTACTGTATAAAAGTATTAATTTCTTTCAAAAAAGAAAGAGAAAAAAATTACAAGACCCCAAACTTTTGAACTGTAGTGTATATTGTTACAAAAGATTTCAATTTTAAATGAATGCTGTAAAGCATCACAAATAAATTATATTTTTAAGTATATTAAAAGAGAAAACAAATCATTTAAATTGTAATAATATTTCACAATATGACAGTTTTTTTCCTGTATTTTTGATCAAATAAATGCAGGTTTGATGAGCATAAGACTTATTTCAAAAACATTAAAAATAGTAATGTTTTCAAACTTCTGACCAGTAGTGAGTGAGTGTGAGTGTGAGTGTGTGTGTGTGTGTGTGTGTGTGTGTGTGTGTGTGTGTGTGTGTGTGTGTGTGTGTGTGTGTGTGTGTGTGTGTGTGTGTGTGTGTGTGTGTGTGTGTATACACATATCACAAATCTATATATAATATGAATATACAAATAAAGTTATTAATTTAAAACTGTGTTTTTGAGGATAACAATGTTTTGAAGGATGAGTTAATTTCCAGCTTGGAATTAATATTTCGGTCAGGGTTTGAAAGTGAGTGAAAACTGGTTTGGTCTGCAATCCCATGAGGAAGTGATGTAAGCAGCCAGGTGAGGTAACACCTAAGGGACGGTTCCTCACACACTTACCTGCTTTAATTAAGCAGGATCTGGGGCACTTGAAATAAAGACCATCTACACACACACACACTTCAAGTCTGTCCTTTAATCGCTCACCTTTAATAGCCGATTCGACCCGTTCGAACTCCAAGAAAATGCGGACGGCCTCGTCGTCAGTCACACCTGAGATCTAAAAACAAAAGCCAGACACACAGGTTTCATGTCAGCGAGAGATGACATCTGCAGCTTACATACAGGAGAAGGAAAACTTGCTCGACGTAACCCCTCACCTCAAAGATGACGCACTTGGTGACTTTGCCATATTTCTCACACTCTTCTTTAGTCTCGCCTTCCAGGTCTTCGTCCACCTCTCCCCTTCCAACCATGTTCTACACACACATACAGTTTTTTGTGTGCAGATTAAACAACAAATGTTTTTTGACTAAATTGTCCTGAGAATCTATTTCAATATACAGTCAAAAGAGGGCAGAAATTAAAAACACAGAAGTGCAACTGTGTCATATTCCAAGATTTTGACCGAAATTCATCCAAAGATGTGAAAAATGGTAAAAGATGCTAAGAGATACTTATATTTCAATAAATAATAAAGCGTCTCAACAAAAAATGTATTGTATTAAAATTATTTTATGCAATATTATTCTTATTATACTATTGTGTTATTAGCTTAGCAACATGCTAATGTGAAATCAATCGGCATTCTAGTCTCCCATGCGTCTCACTTGAAGAGTGTCAATAAGCTTTCCAAAACATACATTTATGAAGTTCAATTTCATTTAGACTGACTGACACAGCTTACCCGCAGCAACACCACCTTTGTTGGACATTTGAGAATCTCTGTAAGAGGGTTGGTATCGTTTTTCTTTGAGGGATCTGCTATAAAACAGATATCATATTTGAAATGTACATTTATATCAAAACTTCATATAAAAGAAAAGTCAGCTTCGTTTAATGAACGTCAATTAATTCATTTAAAACTCTGATACAATGAGTTGCCTGTTGTCACTAATTTTCTGAGAGGCATTTCTCATGTATTAAAAAGTATTACTAAATATATACTCTACTTTTTAAAAGTTTGGGGGTGTAAAACATTTTTATTTTTGTAAAATATGTTTTTGAAAGAAGTCTGTTATGCTCGCCAAGGCTGCATTTATTAATTTAAAAATACAGTAAAATTGTAATATTTTAAAAACTATTGCAATTTAAAGTGACTTTTTTCTATTTTAATATATTTGAAAATATAATGTGTTTCTTTGATGGGAAAGATACATTTTCAGCATCATTATTCCAGTCTTCAGTCTCACATGATCCTTCAAAAATCATTCAAATATGCTGATTTGCTGCCCAATAAAAAGGTCTAATTATTATCTTCTTTTTTTTTATCATAATAACAATTATTCTTATCTTATTATAAAGATTGGTTATAAAATGCATTTTTAAGTTTCTAGTACTCCATGCCGAACAAAGTTCAAAAGTACAGCATTTATTTGAAATGGAAAACGGTCACATTTAAACATTTTAATGCATCCTCGCTGAAAACGAATAATTTATTTCAGAAAATAATTTTCACTGACCCCAAACTTTTGAATGGTACTGTATATGCATGTAAATATTGCTGTTTATGACTATGTATTGTTATACTGGTGCATATAAATGGGAATGATTTATTATGATGCTTCCTTTGTGTTCATTTAATGGCTGTTTGGTTAAAAAGACGGTTCAAATACATACAAATCCTGAACATATACTCTATGAAAGGACATCTGGAAAAAATTGACTATAACACCCGTTCGCCCACGTTAGGGAAGTTACTGTTGCCAGTTTACAGGCATGAGGGGCATTTCCTAATGACTAATAGATCACAGATGTGTTCATGTGATGCATGTTCAAGACACATACAGATGCAAACGCCTGCTAAGTCAATGGTTGATATGGGAAACAGGAAATAAAATCAAATAAAATCAAACCTGAATTAGAGCCATGTGGATCAGCCAAATTCTGACTGGATGCAGATGCAGATGCAGATGCTGATGCTGAAACAAACACAAACAAATGTGAATGAACCAAATGATACACTCACACAGTGGGTTGCGCAAATGACAACACATGCAATTGGAAACAAACATGACACTCGAAACAATAAAAAGGAATAGAAAATAAAGAAGAATCCTTGACGTGACGTATGAGGTTGTACGTGGTTGCTGTGTGTTTGTGTGGGTGTGTGTGATCTCACTCTTTTCCGTTGAGTCTCCAATAATAATCTTGCCCCCACGCTTGCTGGTTTTTTCCACGGACAGCGCCGTGCTCAAGCCCTGCTCGTGTTTCCCCAGACCCTGTCCTTCGCGGAATCCATACTTCTGCATGATTTTATGAGCCACGGTACCACTGAAAAACACACAGACAGACACTGGACTTTAAATTAAAGATTTAAATACATTTTCTTTAAAATAAGTTATTTGGAAATCTAAATTCAAGATTAAATCTTCATTTATATGAAATATTACAAGATTTATTCATTATTTTGTTAAATCAAAACGTTTCTGGTAAAATCTAAACACTTTGGTTAAGTCTAAATTAGGGCTGTCAATCGATTAAATTTTTTTAATCGTGATTAATCGCATGCTTGCCATGAGTTAACTCGCAATTAATCGCACATTTTTTATTTGTTCTAAATGTACCTTAAATTAATACTTTTCAAGTTTGTATAATACTCTAATCATTATGGGCATGGATAAATATGGATGCTTTATGCAAATGTGTGTTTATTATTGAAACCATAGTCAACATAGAGCATGAAGACGAGACATGTTTCAAAGGTCATAGATGTTTTTCAAAGAACTTGTTCATGTCTATTAGACACATGAAGAAAGAATAAAGAAATACCAGGTTCCCATTACTTCTCTTTCTTTGCACTGAGCAATTTACTAAAACAAACATCTTTAGATTTTTGCATGGCAGGGCAGCTGTTCTGAAAATGCTAAATGTACATTTATTATTTATTATTACATTAGTTTGTCTCTCTCTGTGCCCATTTTGATGAAGCTAAATTCTCAATAAAACTGTTTTCATTGGTATATTTTACTGTTTCTGTTGTCAAACAATGGAATGAATATGAAATAGTGACTGAAACGCGACCCATTAAACATAACCAGCTCTCCCTTCCAAGATGTTAATCTGCACAACAATCCTGATAATCGAGCCGTCGTCTGATGAAATCAAATACACATAAGATAAAGACAATATCTCTGTTGTGATTTCTGCTATAAGTGCTTGTAAAATAGAGAAGCAACATAATATCTGTGTTTAACTGAATTAAAGCGCTGCTCCTCTCTACCGCGCGAAACGCAGAGTGAGCGAGAGAGAGAGAGAGAGAGAGAGAGAGAGGTGCGCGCGTGCTGGGAGAGCACCGGCGATTCTCAGAAACTAAAGGTTTGGGCGCTTTATTGAAGAGAAAAAAAATCGCTAAAGGTGTCTGCAATGTCGCTAAGTTGGCAACACTGTGTATCTCCATTTCTCCAACTAGGGATGGGCCACGGGTCAAACTGAAAATACGCGCTGCGTTAATCGCGCGTTAAAAAAATTAGTGCCGTTAATATGATGTTGCGTTAACACCTAATTAACGCGTTAACTTTGACAGCCCTAGTCTAAATTCATTACAATACATTCTTTGGAAATTAATTGTTTAAATCTTCATTTATTATAATATATAATCTGCATTAAATGTTAGCAAGTTTATTTATTTTTCGTTAAATCGGAAAGTGCAGTTAAATGTAAACTATTTCTTTACATTTTAAATATTTGGTTAAAGCTAAAATATTAAAATCTTGCATTTTAAAATTAAAATATTTTTGGGAAATCTAAATGTATTGTATAAAAATCATTTCAATTAAATATGAGATTTATTTATTGGTTAAATCGAAATGCTAAATTTCAAATATTTAGTTAAATCTACTATTTTCTTGTTAAATCTAAATTGGTTCAAATAAATTCTTTGGAAAACTAAATGTTTTGGGAAATCAAAATGACTTAAATCATAAATTGTTATTTTTTAAATATAAAAAAAGTTTTTGTGGATCTACATTTTCTGGAAATCTAAATTCTCTGGTGTAAATCAGAACCAAAGCGTTCATTGAATCAGTGCAGCAATAACATATTTATAAATCATAATGACTTTATGAGTCTAGGGAGTGATTCTATGTTGCTGAGTGCATGGAAGGACTCTTACCCCATGTTGGCCAGGAATGAATTAGTTGGTCCAGGGGGAGATCGTGGTCTATCCAAGTCGTCAAACACAGGAGGTGGGATAGCAGCTTTCGACCTCTGGCGACCATCTTCGTCATATGAATATGATGCTGCTGTCATGACAACAAACACAGTTTTGTTACTTACTCACATTTCCCGCAACTGGATTTAAGACTGTGTAAACCTGCTGCAACCTATCAGAGACAAAGCGAAAACACACAAAATCATACACCGATGAGCCAAAACATTATGACCACATGCCTAATATGCTGTTGGTTCTCCCGACGCGCCGATGCATGGACTCTACAAGACCCCTGAATGTGTCCTGTGGTATCTGGCACCAAGCAGCAGATCCTTCAAGTCCTGCAGGTTATGAGGTGGAGCCACTGTGGGATCAAATTTGTTGGTCCAGCACATCCCACAGATGCTCAATTGCATTTGGAGGCCAGAGCTACACCTAAAACTCTTCATCATGTTCCTCAAACCATTCCAGAACAATTTGTACAGTGTGGCAGGGTGCAGATCAGATCTTTATTCCTGCATCCAACCGTTTACGAGAACTGATGTTTGCTCACCATTTAATCTACCCAGACCTTAATATGTGGCCTTGTTAGGAGATGATCAACGATATTTGCTTCACCTGTGACTGGTCATAATGTTTTGGCTCATCAGTGTATATTGATTTCAAATGTGGCAAAACAGGAAAATAAAGGTGGGATGTACTTACATTCTCGATCCATTAGTGATGTCGGAGGGGCGATGGCAGCTCCACCCATACCTGTATGCCATAAGAACGACATCTTATAACCACACAGAAGATTATACCAAGGGCCCTTGTTTAAACATGGCATTAACATCTTGGATAATCTAATCACAATTGTCAATATACAGTCAATTTGATATAAAAGAAATTGAGATGAAGAAATGTGTCATTGGGAACTCACTCCTCTTCCTCTTTTCTCTCTCAAAATCCTCCTCCTCATCCGATTCGCCTTCGGGAATCGGGAAACGTGAAAATCCGCTTGGAGCCCCCCCTCCTTCATGCCTCTCTTTACGTTTCCTAACAGACAGGGGAACATGGTCACAACACAATGGACAAGAAAACAACATGAGCTGTGCAGATCAGGCACATGTTTAAGGCTGTGTTCAGACAGGCAGCAAAAATAAGATTTTATGGGAAATAAATATCAAATACAAAAGTGACAACGGATGAAAATATATATTGTTATGTACTATTAATGTGTACCGTCCCTGATTAAATAGAGATTTTTTTTTTTTTTTAGTTCCGTGTAATCTGAACAGCAAAAATAAAAAATACTGATTTTTACAAACCTGTTCCGAACCACCTGCTCTGGCTCAATTTGCAAAACTGATTGAAATTGTGTATTTTAATAATTGTTCTAATTCTGTGAGAATAGGGAAGATACCACAACTACAACAACAACGATAACATCAGAAGAACAATAAAGTTGGAATCCCTTTCAGAATTATATTTCCAGCTGATAAATTACAAGACAGCCAATCAGAACCCATCGCAATTTGTCACAATTTACATTGAGGATGTTTTGAATAGCGTTGTACCATTGATTGAAGCAACTGCATGCCATATTTGTCTATAAAAATAAAAAACAAGCTGGAAATACTCTTCCTGAAAAAACTTGTATTGCTTTTCTATAGCATTAAGCCTCAAATGTCAACTACACAATGGTTTGGTTTCTTCTTCTTTAAAAAAAAAGAAGGAGAAATATGCATGGTTTAATAATAGGGGCTTTCGCACTGGGTGGTTATAGGAACTAGCCACCAGGGTGGTTCCCGGAGAACTAATGTTCCCCTATGGCCGTTTCCCTGGTTGCATTCACACCGCCAGTAGGAACTCTGAAGTGACGTAAGCCGTGCTTGTTGTTGTGACTTATTTTGACGGCGCTGAGAACGCCACAGCGCTCCCATTCTCCGTCTTCACTAGTTTACGATCTGTTTAACAGTCCTGTCTAATATATTATTAGATAAAACTGTTATACAAAGTAGAAAGTATATGAAAAAGAATTAGCGTTTGCCGCGTGGATGACGCCCAATGTCGCTAGCTGAGCAGAAATACATAATCATGTTTTACTTGGTCGATTCAAATGTTGTGTTGGATGTTCTCCTTGGCGTAAAGGACTATCACTGTTTTTCATGTTCGAGTTAGTTTATGAAGTAAATGGGCTGTGTATATGGCTTTTTAAAAATGGCTTTTTTTAAAAACACTTACGTCACTGATAGTTCCTATTGTGCTGCGTTCTCTGAAGTAGTTGTGATTCCCTCTCACAACGTAACATGCTCTAAACACACCTCTTAAGCACGCAGAATATTGTAAGTGGACTTAATGACACAAATGTACATATCGCAAAGGCTAACGATAACTGAATGGTTTTAATACTTCAAAAGATTTCAAAAACTCTTAAGTTTTAGGTTGATGCAGACAGAAGAGAAGACTAGACGCGTGACGGTTACATACATCGGACATGCCTACACACAGAAAGCCTCTCAGACAGCGTAATACTGATTTCAGTTCTATTCCAGTTTATATGACCAAATACACAAAACATTATGTCAAAATGCCATCTTGGTGAGTATTAACGTAAAAACAATCAGTTATTTAGTAAGTGGAGTAAACAGTTGAGAAAAAAAGCGTGCATATAACAATATATTGGATCCGTGCAGCTCTTAAAGTGACTGCAGCCTAACAAACCTGCTTCTGTCTGTGTGCTTATTGTATTATGTCTCTTTATAACAGACAAAGAGAAAATCACTCGGTGCTCTTGACTGAATATATTCTGTAACTTTAATAAGAATCCATCTATATTTAATTCATACAGTGAAGCAGTGAGTTATTTTTACATTTGATTATTCAATTTGCATCGTCAAATAAACCTAATGTGGGCCTACCTGACGTTAAAATCACACTTACTTTTTATGTAACGCTACAGTAAAACTCTGTTGTTGACTTTCAGAAGTTGTAGAGATGCTTTCCTCTCTTAAAAAAAAATAGAATGTAAAACATGTATATTGGTTATATCATTTTCAGTTTTGAAATATATTTAAATAAAATGAAAAATGTATTTTACACACAAAGCATTATCGTATATCGCATTATTTAACGAGTTATCGCATTTTTCTACAATGGTGGATGCATACTTCTCTCTCTCCTCAATCTCCTTCTGTCGCTCCTGCTCTCTCTGTCTTTGTCTTTCCTCTCTGTGTCTCTTCACCACTTTCTCATAGTCGTTGGGGAACATGGGGTCATACTCATCAGCCAATGGAATCAGCACATCTCCGGATGAAAACCCACCTGACAGAGAGTCCTAAAATGGACACACACAGACATAGTCAATGAAACTTAACGTTCTAAGAAGAGCATCTTAGTATATAATGAACCACTTGGTGAGAAATCCTCATTCATTTTTTAATGTAACATATTACTGGGAGGAAGGGTTGTGATTTAAACAGATCAAATGCTGTGATGTAGGGCTGTAAACGATTAATCGCATCCAAAATAAAAGTTTGTGTTTAAATAATATATGTGTGTGTATTGTGTATGACACACATCATGCATGTATATATTTAAGAAGAATTTGTTATTTATATATAAAATAGTTCTATTTATATATAATATAAAAATATATATGCAGTATATAAATGCAAATATTTCTGATGAACACATCAACAATCTTCATAAACTTGTAATGAGAAGTGCTTTTCAACCTGCCGCTGTCAACAAAAGAGAAGTTAAGAGCTTTCTAAGTTCCTAGGGTTTTCTGACAAAATTAAAGGTTGATGGGTTAACATTTGAAAATTAAGTAATTAAGACACCCATAAATATTATTATTGTAATTTTTTATTATTGTATTGTAATTATACATTTCTTAAATATTTTAAATGTAATATTACAAGAGTTATAGGCCTATTTCTTATTATTTTAAAATATTTGTATTTAGTAATGACAATCATGCTAAAATAATAATAATAACTAGAGAGTACAGTTTGAAAAGACGAACTTTAAAGTTGGCTTAAAAAAAAGCCAGAAAGTTTGAAGTACCGGTAGTTTTAAACGTTTTTCTGTTTGTAATAGTTTTAATTTTTAGATTAGTCGTTTTAAAAGTTAGCTAGCTAGCTAGCTAGGACGGACGGAGATAGACGGATAGATAGGCAGACAGACAGATCTCTAGGAGGAGTAGCATTTAGGATCATTTAGCTTTTTTCCCCCCAAAAAGCCAACTTTTGTCAGTCAGCTACAGCATACAGTGGAATAGCTGACACTCCAGAGAAGCTGCTAGATGATAAGGGGGCCACTGGTTTGCATTGTCACGCAACGTCAGAAACTCTCACGACGAGGAATACTTCAAGGAAACAGGTTATCAAATACTCAGAAACAGGATTAACCATAGACAGTATGGGATTAACGCAGGGGAAAACACACTTACATTGACGAGAAACGACAATGACTTGAAATAAACGTGGGATAAATACACAGGAAACAACAACTGTAACCAAGGAGACTAACTATAGCAGGGGATTAAGAGACTAAACTGAAGCACATGAAACAAACACACAGGAATGAAATAAGGCACAAACTGTTACACGCCTGTGGTTTGATGGGCTGCAAGAGAAAGTTAATCTACAAATAATGTGAGAAGCGGTTTGTGAACAAATAACTCCTCCTTCAGTCAAAGTCAGTTAGGCCGAGGAGGTTTTAGGGAGTCAGATAAGATGGTCGTGAAGAATGTCAGGTTGCCATGCATATTATGGGATGTCACTGATTATTGGGATGTCGATGAACCAAATAATTTACTTATATGATGAGAGTAAGAAGTAGGCATTATAATAATGTGCTCATTCGTTTATCCAATCCATTTTGAAAGTCTTTGTTTGCTGAAAAATTCATATGTATGATTTGACTGAATAAATACTCTGTTTTGCTTGGAGCTCACTCCGTAGCTCTCTCAGATATGTTTCGGTTTAAGAGAGACTAAATCAATTTTGGTTCAATAATTTCACTATTGAATGGCCTGACTTCTAGGTGAATTTCCCACCACAGCCTTTTATCAGAATACAGAAATGACGTGACTTTAATGGAGTGCCGTAGAGTTTGTGCAAACAAACATATCCATGTTGCGAAGATCAGATGCTATTAAAATGCTTGCTGTTTTCTCACTTTTATTGTGTGTTTATTTTGTTATTGAGAGGAAAGCACAGCATACATTTAAATTTTCATCTAAACCTTGCTCTCTTAGCAGTGTGGGCGGCGTTGTCTGTTCGATAACAGTATATCGCTGCTCACGTATTTTAAAATTCGTTTTACCACTAAACTAAAAAAATAACGTTGTTGTGAGTATATTGGGGCTTCAAGTCGGCCACGTTCTTAATAAAATATCCTGCTGAAGATACAACCAAGTCTCCTGGTCTTCGCTTCTGAAATTTCCAACAGTTTCATCGTCCCTGGTCGCATACGTATGTAAATTGTGAGAGCTTATTTAGTCCATTAGATCTAAAGATCTGAAAAAACCCATACATTTACACGCCTATAGACATCAGGACAGAAGTGGTTGAAAGTGGACAAAAGAGACCAGGTGTGAACGGGTATGTGTCTCCCTCGTCTACTTCTCATCCGATCGACCAAAACGCATCTTAATACCAGGTGTGTAAACAGGGCCATTGATACATAATCACAATTTTGTTGGCCACTAAAGCCAACACATCTAACCTGGAGCTTAAAAATGAATAGGGTTATGGTAATATACACATTGTTTACCTTCATCCCTGCAGCGATGTGTGGAGGTGTATCAGAGATCTGTCTGTCATCTGCTGAACCTCCTCTCTTTAGATCGATGACCGGAGCTAGAACATTTGACTGTCTCGTCCTCTGGGTCTGCAAAAGAAGTCAGTTTCATTTGTCGGTCACACTTTTCGACTTTCCATGACTCAATAATTAATTTCCATAACTTTTCAAGTTATTTATGGTTACTGGATAATCATGTACAAAAATATATGTATCATATATTTTATAATATTATAAATAACATAATATATGTAAGAGATATTACTCACAATGATCCATTTTTAGCCAATTAAATATTTTAAATCTAACCAATAATAGAAACAAAATACGATTTTTTCATGGAAAACCATTTTAAAGTTCCCTAATATTTTCATGTTTTACATGATAAAGGGAACATTGACACCTATACTCTCCAGTTATTAATAAAAGAAAGAGACGACGCACTGTATTATTGTCAGGCATGTGGCATACACACTAACCCACCTTTGCTTGTGTCAATGCAGCTTTCTTCACTTTTAGCTGAGACTGAAGCAGTTTAAAGTTTTTAGACCATCCTTCTGTTTTAGTGTCGCTCGTTGCGACCCCCAAATCATCATATAAAGACATTTTACCTCCTTTCCAAATAAAAACACTGAAATACACAAACATGAAACATGATTATACATATAAACGTGTTCCAAACATCAGTGTGCAGTGTAACAGAGGCTAAAAGCATCACACAAGTTGTCAGTTAGACGTCTGTATTGTAAACATAAAACCGCATTCTAAATTAACCTGCAGTTAGAACTTCCATTACAAAAATTATAAAACATGGTTCTTACAGTCAAGTATTATTTATGAATTTAGCATTCACTTTGCAACGCCAAAATGTACTAAATTATTATAAGCTTAAACCACTCGTGCATTTTAACTGTTCAAATATCTGAAGATAGATACACACCTTTTACGAAAATAAATGCTCTACTCGTTCTGCACTGTCGGTTAGCATATCATGCTACAAGAGTGATGTCGCAGACAGATGACATCACAGACTGTGGCCTAAACGCACCCGCGTCACGTATATCATTAATCTCATTTTCTTTCACTGTACTTTTTTTTATTATTATTGTGCGGAATCTTGCTTCTTAAATAAACATTAATATTATGCATGGACTTTCGTTCGTATGCAAATATTAAATAATAATATGAGAGTAAAACAGAACAATAAAACAAGAAAAAAAAACATCTGCAAAAATAAATAAAAGTGTCATGAGGGTAATAATATAAAAATCTAACTAAGAGTACAATAGGGTAAACAAAATCAAAATAAAGTATTTGAAGAGCTCACAAACGTTCAAAGAGATAACTAACATACAGTGAACAAGTGTTCTGAGCATCATCCTATCACTGCAGATTCATTCACGCTGCAAAAAAAAATGCTTTTTCTTACTAAGTTTTTTTGTGTGTGTCTTATTTCAAGAGGCATTTTACATAAAAACAAGTACAATTATCTGTCAAATAATTTGCAAAATATGAAAAATGCTTTTCAGTTTCACCTCTATTATAACAGTGATTAAGATTTAAACTTATGTACGGTAGACTCGGAAGTATGTATCTCCCCCCTATATAATACTGAGCACTATATTTAATATTAACACTTAGTTTTAACATTTACTCTCCTTTAACAGTCAGAAGCAAAGCATGCTGGGAACTAGAAGCATGTAACCAAACTCATGTGGTGTATAGGCCTACATACATTCACATTTATATGGGAACATGCATGTGCAATATATGTACACAATAAAGGATAAAACTTTATGAATATTACATGTAATGCATGTCTAAATATTTTATATGTATCTAGTAGCCATACATGTTCAAAGCATATATTGCAGTATATTGAAAAATATAAGCACTAGTTTCCCATATGGAAATGTATTATGTAATATGTCACATTATACTTTGCAGTATATTCCAATTTACAGATGAACAATTTCAGCTGCAGCTTCAGCATCAATTTATAATGTAGGGGGCGGGATGCTTCAGATTTTAGAGCATTTGATTGGAAAAGAAAATCTGATGAGAAGCTGAAATAGGGCTGTAAACGATTAATCGAATCCAAAATAAAAGTTTTTGTTTACATAATATATGTGTGTGTGTTGTGTATAATTATTTTAAATACGCATGCATGTATATATTTAAGAAAAAATATATAGCCTAATATAATATGTATATATTTTGTTATTTATATATAAAATAGTTATATTTATGTATAATATAAATCATATAAAAATATATATGCAGCATATAAATACAAATATTTCTCAAATATATACATGCATGTGTGTGTATTTATATATACAAAATAATTATACACAATACACACATATTATGTAAACACAAACTTTTTTGGATTCGATTAATTGAGATTAATCGTTTACAGCCCTAAGCTGAAATGCAGAGTGATGTCATCAAAATCACTGATCTATATTGGCGGAAGTGAGAGACTGTTAGTTTTGAATGCTTATATCCTCTAAATGTTGTTTTAGAGCACATAGATAACAGTAAGGT
Source organism: Phoxinus phoxinus (assembly GCF_949152265.1). NCBI lineage: Eukaryota > Metazoa > Chordata > Actinopteri > Cypriniformes > Leuciscidae > Phoxinus > Phoxinus phoxinus. The sequence continues at coordinate 16,158,159 of NC_136884.1, forward strand.
TAACATATTCATACAAAAAGCCAAACAACTTCTATTTTGATTTCATGGGGATTTAACTCCGTGGCAGTTGATCAAGAACCTCCGTAAATGTGCGATTTGAAACGTGGTATTTTTACACATTAAGACTAAATTTTCATTATTTAATATTATTATTCTTTATTAGTATTCATAATCATTTGTAATCATTCTATTTTGTGAATCATAGTGTTCTTGAATGCATGTGTGTGACAGAGACATGAGACAAAATGATTGGTTAGTGGTTACACATTCCATGTAAAAAAAACAGCATCTGAGCATGAAACGCAGGGACAGAGAATGAGAAAGATTGAGAAGTATGTGAACGTTTCTACACATCAAATAAATAAAATAGATCTCTTCGCAAAATAACTGGTGTCCGGTCACCATGGATTAAACAACAACAACACTGTAAAAAACAAGAGTCAAACTGACCAACCAAAGGAAACGCTCATCAAAATGACAAAATGGTGATGACCAAATGATTTTCAATAAAAAAAATCAACATCTGAACCGGTTTATTCTTAATAAGAACTTCTGTTTCCAATAGACAAAAAAAAAATGTATTGACTCAACTACAAAAGATTGGTAACAGAATAGTTTCACCTCTCCAGAAAACAAATAATGTCAAGTTGACTCAACTAAACGTTTTTGTGTGTGTGTGTGTGTCACAGACAACTTATTTTCAGTTCATATAACTGTTATTTACAAAAAGTTGAGTCAACAAGAAAAAGCTATGGGAAATTAAGAATCTTTTACAAATGTTAACAGTAGTAGGCTGTATCCGTCTGCTCTCTAATCTCTCCTATTGATTCCGCTTTATAATCTCTTCCTTCTGCCCTTTTATCATTGCCATGTTTTTTGACATCTCTTGGGATCTGTCCCACCGGCTGCTGTGTTTTTGTGTGTGTGTTTTTTAAGCAAATTTATTTGTCATTTATTTGCTATATTACAGGCCAAACTAGGGCCTGTAACTTATTTGTAGCCACCTGAAATATTGCCCTTTATTTACTTGCTGATCTGAAAAATGATCCGATCCGTAAAACAAAAAACAATACAGTTGTGTGATCTGTTGAACCACTCGAGGCAAACACTGCATTTTAATCACGATCCAAACAAAAATGCTGCACACATGTAGCATGAGCAGTTGTTTTTGTGAAATAATAATGCTACATTAAGCTAGCTGCACAAAACAAAAACAGAACTGAATGAAAATGCAAATTCACTCTCTGACAGTAGGCGGCGCTTACCGTTTCCTTCGTTACCACTGTTTCTCGATAGAAATTACATAAAAAGTGGAAAAAGTTGGTCAAAAATATACATTTACTCCACCAGCCCCAATTTCAAATGCCATTTTTATTTTTTCGCTCAACTGTCAAGGAATAGAACGCACGAGATACTGAGATATCATAGATAGACAATGATACATCAACTGCCTTCAAAAATTGAAGGTATCTCAACGGTTAAGATTAAAATTTGGACACATGCTCCTGTCCCGAGAATTTTAGGTTTATTTCGCTTCCGATTTAGGATTATTCCAGTGCACACAGACTGCCATTGTGTAGGTGTAGGTGGTGGTGGGGGGAAATAAACCTAAAATTCTCGGGACAGCAGCATGTGTCCAAATTTTAATCTTAACCGATCTATTTCATCAGAAACGATCTGTAAACAGGGCTTTAAGTGTAAAATACCGAACTTGTCCTTTAAATTTAACCTATAGAAAAGACGTAGGCCTACACTGAGCGTCGTGACACAGCGGCATAACTGTGGAGTTGTGTGCGCTCTTCAAGTCTATTTAAAGCGTAGCCTAAGTGCCAAGCTCTAATTCCTCTTTAGCCGCGCATCAGTTCGCACAGGCGCGCGCCCTCAAAGTGAAAGTGAAAGATGGTGTGGGCGACGTTTCCTATCACACACACACAAATGTCGCACCTCTCTGCCTGGCGGTGCGATTTCATACACATTCGTGAGGATTTACACGTCTGCGATCATTCTGAATTCACCGGGACAAGTGGACATGCATATGCTGGTTATAATGATTTTCATGACGGCCGCTTATCAGCATAATACTATTGCCAGAGCAAGCGGTAAGTTGAGGAACATCACGCGGGACAAATACATTTCTATGTTTGGCAAACCTGAACAGTTTTATTGCATTGGTCATTGCATCTATTGTGTTGAGGATTAGCGTTACTTTGTTACTGTGGACTCCACTACTAAATTGAATTGCTTGGCTAAAAAAAAAAAAACGTTTTTCATTAATTGCTCGTGCATCACATGGCCTTCAAGTAAAAAAAAAAAAAAACACAAACACACACACACACAAAACCGAAACCACGTCTTAAAAGACACTAGAATAAACTCTAACTGAAATATGATAAACTCATTATTGTGGCAGTCTCCTAGATAACTTTATTGATAGCCTATAGTAATTATATTATTTGCAGCTTGCTTGCTTATTTATTTATTTATTATTAAATATTGTCCCTTTTCCATAGGCTACTGGGAAGAATTGGGAGGGTAAATGCCTGATTAAAAGACTGCTGAATTTGATCCAAAGCAGTCAGCAATGGTTTTAGGCTGTGACCATTCGTGTTATGATTAGTCTCAGTGAAAAATATAATGTAGGCTATTCATTAATTTATAGAAAAAAAGTGGTACAGTTTTGTATAAAGTTATACATTTGAGTTATACACTTTGGGGATCTTGAGCTAATTATTCAGAAATTGGAAGTTTATATTGTTACATTACAATACGTATTTGAATTAAGCTAATTGTTCCCCCCATAAAGAAATTTGTGCCAATGTTCACTTTTCCTAATTTTCTTTTAAACCTGAATGCTAATATTGTTTATGTTGTACCGAAAATGTGTCTTTTTTGGGAACACGTTACAATGGGTTTCATTAGTTAACTAGCCTACTTTAGTTAACATGAACTAAGAATGAACAAAACCTCTACAGCATTGATTAATATTGGTTAATGTTAATATCAACATTTACCAATACATTATTCAATTATTTATTTTTTGTTAGCATTAGTTAATGCACTGAACTAAAATGAACAGAAAAAGGTTACAATTCATACGGGCTCACCAAAATTGGACAATAGAAGATTGGAAAAACATGGTGTCGATTTCTGCTGCGACATTCAGGGTCAGAATTTGGCATAAACAACATGAAAGCATGGAGCAATACCACTTTGTATCAACGGTTCAGGCAGCTGGTTCTGCAGTAATGGTGTGAGGGATATTATTTGGCCCACTTTGAGCCCCTTAGTGCCAATTGAGCATCGTTTAAATGCAACAACCAACTGAGTATTGTTGCTGACCGTGCCCATCTCTTTATAACCACAGTGTACTCATCTTCTGATGGATATACAGTACTTCCAGCACGATAATGCATGTCACAAAGCTCAAATAATCTCAAACTGGTTTCTTGAACATGACAGTGAGTTCATTAAACTCAAATAGCCTCCACAGTCAGCTGATTTCAATCAAATTGATAAAGGAACGTTGGGTGTGGTGGAATGGGAGATTCTCATCATGCACATGTGCAGCTGACAAATCTGTAAAACTGCGTGATACTATATTGCAACATAGACCAATATTTTTTGAGAAATCTTTGCCATGAAGAATTAAGGCAGTTCTGAAGGCAAAAGGGGTCCAATCTGATATTAGTGAGTGTACATAATAAAGATGTCGGTGAGTGTATTACTCGTTTTCTGAAGCCATGTCTTTGTGTGATAAACAGAACTAAATTCAAGTTGTTCACAAATCTTTTTTTAAACTAGTGGTTCTTCTTATACTGAGGTTAATCAGAAATTACTTGGTGGTTCAAAATTTAAAAATAATCAAAATAGCTGAGCCCACATCTTTAAGAATTTCCGCCCACTGAACCCTAACTCATTTATAATTATTATTAGAGTTATTAACAGCAGCAGAGAATAGCACGGTTGTCATTTGATCTTATTCATGTTCAGGAGTTAAGGCGTCATCAGAGCAGGCTTTTTTTGGACTTAACATTATAAGAAATGTGCATAAAGGATGTGGTGTGTGGGTGTGTGTGGTGAGTTTTTGATCTGTCACAGGCAGTTGCATCATCACAAACTATATCTCCTTCAGTTTACTCTTAAAACAGTGTAACATAATCAAAGCAATTATGATTATGCGAGGATTTGCATAATCATATTATTCGCATATTATGAGGATTTGCATAATCATAAATCCCACTCCCCCCCCCCCCCCCCCCCCAAACAAAAGTACAACAACAAAAGAAGAAAAAAAAAGTGTCCAATGCAAAGAGTGAGGAACAATTGAGAGTGATGTGAGAGTGATGTGAGAACAGATGAAATAAGTACAAAATTGTCATTTATTAATAAAATTGAACTCTGTCCCTCTAGGGGGGTTCGGGGACATGCCCCCCGTAAGAAAATGTTGTGCTTTTTAATGTTAAATTCATCAATCTGGTGCATTTTGATAGTTCAAAATTAAAAGCTCCAACCCATATTCAGTGTGCAAATTAAACAAAGAAAAATGCAAACCTCTTTTAGTTAGTGTCTGTCTACATTACATAATAATAGTTATAATATGAATCCCATAATAGTAATACCATATATTGTAAAACAAATGCACTGAAAAATAAAGGAAACTTTCATAATTAGTTTTGTACTAATTTCTATACTTTACATTAAAGTTGTGATTGGGCCAGCCCAGTGTCAATCAAGAAAAGAACCAATGGGCCTGTAGATTTAAAAATCTTGCTTCCCCTTGTTAATTGATTTCATGGAAACAGACACCAATGATTTTGCCAAGATATCTAATTTATTTTACCATTTTATATAAGATATAAGGGAGAGAACAGATCAGCAAAAGATCTTCATGCATCTCAGTCATTTCTCTCTCTCTGCCTAAAGAGCTTCAGTACTTATATGTTGAAACATGTGGTTTCCATTAACATAGGATGTATATACTATGTAGAAAAAAACTGCATACATTCCAGGCACACACTCAAAATCTCCCAAAATCTCTCTCTCACACATATGCATTCAAAACAGTATGTGAACAGTATGATTCATAAAACACAATGATTACAAATGATTATGAATGTATATAAAAAGTATAAAAAGTATAAAACAGATACATAATAGCCTACTTCTGATTATGAATATCAATAAAAAATATATAATAATACTAAAAACAACATTAAAAGATGAGATTGTAAGTCTTTACTGACATTTTTCATGAAAAATGTCAGAGAAAAACACTGACTTTTTCACTGCAGCGTCGCCAATTAAAGAAAAAAAACGGAAAAAAACGAACGGTGTACGAGTTTTATGGGCCGTTAAGACAAAAAAAAAGTGTTAGATGTATCGGCCCAAAAAGCACCGGGAATCTCCCGGTAGTCCCGATGGCCAGTAGCCTACATGCGTGGATGCCACACTTTAAATTCCTGTTGCCTTTCATCATCCACTCGTTTAGCTGCTGGCGCATCAATTGACATGCCATCTCCTTTTTCCCTCTTTCCCTCTTTCTTTTTCTATTTTTAGCCCCGGAAGCTTTTTTACTTTATCCATCTTTTTCGACGACAACTCACTACTCGTCAGTGTTGCCAGATTTGAAATGTCCAAGTATCGTACCAGAAGCTCAAAATTATCGTATTTTGAAGAAAATGATCGTACACGAGGAAAACATGCGCAGAATTCTCAAACGGGGGGGGGGGGTTTCTGAATAATTCGCTTGGTTGGGTCCTTACCATAGACTGTAGAAAAAATAGGTCCTTACATGCGCTTCGTGAGGCACACACGCACACTAGCACCAGAGCCCGTCTACGGAGAGCCTGTTCACTCCCTATTAAGTCCTATTGTACCGAATTTTGGTTGTAGTTCCACCAGAGTTCCACTGGGGGCGATCACCCCCGAGTGCAAAATGAATGGGAGTCTATGGGGCTAGACGGCTAAATTTGTCCCTTTCAGCCGATTGCCGTTGAGAAATCTCAGATTTGATTGTAGGTTTGGCAAGTTCAACATGGGTTATAGGTCGAAAATTGAATGAACGAGTACTTATGTCCTTTCGATTTCTTACAGGTTGAGTTGTTGTTGCCCATGTAACCGGTCCAATTCTGACCACCAATTACGATCTGCGTTGTGTTGTGTAGCTGAAGGGAGACACGGGACAACTGGATCTGCTGCTAATCGGAAGAATTTATTTTTCTTGGAGCATGTAGATGGTGCTGGATGGAATAAAGAGAGTACAGCATGAAATGCTTGCTTCTGTGATTTTATCACCTCTCCTCAGCGCGCTCAAAGCAGACCGAGCACATCACAATGACAGTAAATAATCAAATTTACAATAAAATGGATGAAAACACATTACAAACAATATTTAAGGAAAATAAATGGTCACAACAATTAATAAATTGTCACAATGAACAAATGTGAGCCATACCTGGATGGAATAAAGAGAGTACAGCATGAAATGCTTGCTTCTGTGATTTTATCACCTGCACAGATCAAAGTCCAATTAATTGATCGGCCAAAATCACCGCATTCAGTCGACGCACACACATACACTCAAACCGCTGTACTCAGCTATAAAGCTATAATATTCAATCCATCCATGCATAAAACACTTCGTAATACATTTCTAACACTCTTAACATGAATATACGTAAACATTATGTACTCAATCCAACTTCTGGAAACTTTAACACTTTATATTGAAAGAGCACCGCTAGCTGCTTACCTCTCCTCAGCGCGCTCAAAGCAGACAGAGGACGCAGCGCGGGTAGAACAGAAATGACGTCATGACGCCAGTACAATTAATCAACTTTTTCCGAAATAATACTGATAAATGTTCAAAACTAAATTATTATGTCTTTTTAAACAAAATAATATAAAGTAAATAAAAACTGACAAGAAGGATTATTAGTGAAACATTAATTTACATTGTTAATATACACTATGAATATAAACATCCGTCACATTCACCCCTCCTGAATTTCACTTATATCCTGACCAAAGGACACATTGATCCAACGGAACCAGATTTTCAACGAATCTCATTCGCAGTTCAACATAGTAAGTTACCTGCTTTGCAGGTTAAGAAAAATCCAAGGTTGATCAAGTCTCAGATATTCTTAGAACAGTATGCTGCCTTGTACAACATCCAATAATCTGGTCTGTATTTCACTTCATGAAATTCACATGTTCACAGTATTTTCATAGAAACAATACCTTTTAAAATAAAGAAAGAAATGACCCTGATCTCTTTGCTAAAGATGACCCCATTCTCTGAACATAAAATGGTCTCTGTGCCATTGACTCAATCAACCGGTTAACTTTTTTGACCACCCTTCCTGCACGGGTCCTAACACCCAATGTGTCAGTTGGAATTTGTGTTTGTGTATCAGTAATACTGCTATCATGTGTGTCATTCACAGTTTCTGTTAATGAGTCAGGGTTACTAGCAGAAGATTCGGTCTCTATGACAGGTACTTCATCAGAACCCCCAACAGCCTCATTTTCACTGGGATTTTGTTCGCAGACACTTCTGCGACTGTGAACTGAATGATCAGATTGCAGAACATCATCTTGACCTTCAAGTACCCCTGCCCTCGTTCTATCATCAGAACTCTCCTCTTCCAATGAGTCCGACAACTCAGACACACAAGACTCAATCTCCATATTGTCAGCATTAGACTGCATGTCCTTGTCATCTTGAGGTGATTCAACAGGTAGGAAGCTGATATCCAGAATCAGATTTCGATGCACCACTTTGGATTTGCCTTGTTCGTCAATCAGTTTGTATATGTTTGTTTGAAGGTTCCGGTCCTTTACAGTATAGACAGTTGGGTCCCACTTATCGGCAAGCTTTCTCTTTCCTCTTTCACTCTTGTTTGCAAGGAGCACTCTGTCTCCGATGTTCAAACATGTGCCCTTGACCTTACGATTGTAACCCTTGGCCTGCTTTTTCTGCTCTTTTTCAGTGTGTTTCTGAGCAATGCGAGTTGCTTCATGCAGGTAGGACATTAGGGTTTTCGCATAGCTGCCATGGTCAACAATCACCGGGTCATGCAACACCTGCCCAAACATGACATCAACAGGTAGCTTTGGGATGCGACCAAACATCAACTGGAATGGGGCATAACCAGTGGTCTCATGTACTGTAGCATTATATGCGAATGTCAGAGTCTGTATCTGCTCGGGCCACTTGTGCTTCTCCTTGAGAGGCAGAGAACGAAGCATACTGCCCAGAGTCCGATTAAACCGCTCTGTCCCACCGTTTCCCATCGGGTGGTATGCTGTAGTGTGGGATTTCTCAATACCTGCCAGCTTGAGCAGTTCTGCTATGAGGGTACTTTCAAAGTTGGTCCCTTGATCCGTATGAATGCGTGTTGGAAAACCATAAACACAAAAGACGTGATCCCACAGCTTCTTTGCAACTTGTTTTGCCTTCTGGTTTACACACGGAAAGGCATGGGCCAACTTTGTGAAGTGATCAGTCACAACTAATACGTCTACAGAACGCTGCTTGCTGTCTTCAGCACTCCAAAAATCCAAACACACTAACTCCATAGGGGTAGAAGTTCTAATGCTCTCAAGTGGGGCTCGTGCAGATGGCTCTGGTGTTTTGGCCAAAATACATCTCTGACAACACTTGACATAGTCCCTTATGTCACGCTCCATTCTAGGCCAGAAAAAGCGTTGTCGAGTTAGCTGGAGAGTTCTTGACTGTCCCTGATGTCCAGCAAGATCGTGTACACCAGTTAAGGCTTCAATCTTAAGACTAGAAGGAAGGACAAGTTGAAACCTCTTGTGCTTGCTTAGAGGATCTTTAGAGACACGATAGACTACTCCATCTTGAATCTTCAGCCGATCCCATTGCTTAAGAAGAACCAGAGCCCTGGCATCCATTCCAGCCCTCTCTCGCCTTGATGGTCGCTTTTTCTGACTCAGGTAGGGCATAATTTTTGAGATTACTGGATATGACTCTTGGCTATGTTGGATCTCCTCAAGGGGGATTGCTGAAATTGTGTCATACCCAAGCGGCACAGCATTCTGAATAGCCTGAATTGCCTGCATAGCCCTCAGCTCAGTTACAGTCTCCCACTGATTATGGAGGTTCAAATGAGTTCCGACTTCTGTGTGATCGCAGGACGCTGCAGAATTCGGCTGAAGCAACACATGAAGACTGTTCACTTGTAACCGAAAAGTGTCTTGAATTCCATCTTCAGTTACACCTGTAGCTTCAGTGAGTAAGCTGCCATATTGCTCTGTGATGAGCCTGTGACTGATTGTTTTTGCAAAAGGATCTCTGCTCAAAGCGTCAGCCACAGTGTTCTTCTTTCCAGCAATATGTTTGAGGTCAAAGGTGTAAGCAGCAAGCTTAGACACCCAGCGCTGTTCACAAGCATCAAGTTTAGCCTTGGTTAGAATATAAGTGAGCGGGTTATTGTCCGTCCATACAGTGAACGTGTGGCCCTTTAGCCAATGACTGAATTTCTCACACACGCTCCACTTTAAGGCTAAAAACTCGAGTTTGTGTGCCGGATATCTCTTCTGAGAGTTACTTAGGGACTTGCTTGCGAATGCAATGGGACGAGCTTTCTCCTCGCTTGCTGGTATTTGTGATAACACAGCCCCCAGTCCATCCAGAGAAGCATCAATTGACAAGATTAATGGAAGCGAAAAGTCGGGATGTGCTAAGACCACACTATGCAGTAGGCTCTCTTTCAGATTAGAAAGGGAAACATCACACTCTAAAGTCCAGTCAGTTGGCTTGAGCTTCCTGTATGTGCCTGCCTTAGCCTCGGTTCTGAACTTTGCCCTCTTTTTCTGTCCAGCTGTTAGCTACGGAGGAGCAATTTGGGATGAAGTGCTGGTAATAAAGGATCATTCCCAAAACAGACTTAATCCTCTTCACAGATGGAGTACACCCATCTTCTTCCATGAGGTCAGCTTTTGACAGCTTGACTATGGCCTCAACCTTTGAAGGATCAACAGAAACACCATTTCCATCAATGATGTGACCTAAAAATTTAACGGATGCCCGCATCAGATGGCACTTTTTTGGACTTAACTTGAGATTGTGGCTCCTCAATCGTTGGAATACTACCTCCAAACGCTCCAGAGCTGCATTCTCATCAGGCGCAAACACCAGTAGGTCGTCTAAGTAACACAGCAGACTACTAAAATTCAGGTCTCCAAAGATACTCAACATCATGCGCATAAACGATGCTGGGCTATTGCACAACCCTTGAGGCATCCTGTTGTACTCATGAAGTCCTACTGGAGTAGTAAACGCTGTGTACTTTTTATCTTCTTCAGCCATGGGGATGTTATAAAAACCTGACGTTAAGTCCATAGTACTGAAGAGAGTGTTTCCACCCAAGGCAACCAGACAGTCCGACTGGTGTGGGAGTGGGTGTGCATCCTTAATGGTCCTGGCGTTCAGCCATCTAAAGTCCGTACAAATCCTCAAACCGCCGTCTTTCTTCCATACTAGAACTAAAGGCGAAGCATACTCGCTCACTGATTTTCGAATTATTCCTTGCTCTTCCATTTCTGAGAGAACTTGGCGTAATTTTTGGTAGTGAGCGGGTGGTACTCGACGGTATGGCAGTCGGAATGGACGCTCGTCTGTCAAGCGGATGCGATGGACAAAACCGCTGACTTCCCCACAATCCAGAGCATGCTTCGAAAATACATCATTGTAATTCTCAAGCAGCTGAACAAGCTTTTCTCTTGCTGCATCCTTGACAGAACATGTGTCAATGTCGACGTCACCGAGCCCTATGTCCTTTAGTCTTTGTTTAAGATCCGCTGTGGCACCAAGTTGACAAGAATTCCCGGATGTGGGCAGTTGTACATGACTGAAACCCTGCAACAGCTCAAAATCTTCCACAGCCAGACATGGGAACACATCTGCAAGCTTACGGTTTCTTTTTAGGGTGACTGGTTTGTCTGAAAGGTTGGTAACTTTTAGAGGAACCCAACGATCTCCCCACAACGGTGTAACAACTCGCCCAACGATGATGTCCCGTGGCATGGATCTGGAAGAAGTGGCCTCCACAATCACTGTACTCCCTGGTGACATGGCAGTATTACTCGGCAGCCTCCCCCAAACAAGGTGCTCTTTTTTGGCCATTAGGGTGACCGACTGCTGAAGCTTGACAGTCCCAACCTTGTCAGGTGGATCTCCACCTCTCCAGCGGCAAGTATTTGCCATGATATCCAGGAATTGTTCACATGATGAAGATGGCTCTGAGACACTGTTAGACACGATCCTCCAGTAATCATCACTGATCTTCATCCTGTGCATGAGGAACTTAATCACGTTGGTACCAATGATCAAGTCGTCCCTTTGTCCAGGCACAACTAGAACAGGTACCAAACATCTCTCTCCATACACTTTCAGCTCAACTTCATACATGCATTTTGGCTTAGTTGCTTTACCTCCACACCCTATTAACATTATTTCTTGTGACAATGGTGTGGGCTTTGGCAACACATCCTCACTCAGCATCCTGCTCTCTACTGCTTCACTGAAAGTACATGCCATAGATCCGGAGTCCAACATTCCCATCATCTGGAATTTGTCGTTGACACAGACGGGAGCATAAAACAATTGATCAAACACTTCAAGGGTTTGCATATTCTGTGCAATCACTTTAACTTCCACAGGAGCTTGAGCACAGGCACTTTCATAAACTTGCATAAGATCAGCATCTTCGAGGGTTTGCTCCACCCTACCCACACGTCCCCTCTCCAGGTGTGGGCTGACTATTTTAAAGTCGGTGAACCTTGGCGTGGCTGTGCAAACTGATTGCGATCGCTGGGTTGGATATTGGCACAATCCCTCTTTATGTGACCAGGTTTGAAACAGGCAAGACAAAGTCGTTGTCGTCGACAGTGTGCTAAAGTTGAATGCTCAGAGGAATGGCATACCTTACATGCTCTCACAGGGGGTTGGCTTGGCCGAGGGCACCTCATCTCTGCTTGACTATTCTGAGAAAGAGCACGATCAAGTAAACCAATGAGGGTCTTCATGCAGTTATCATCATTCTGTGGATGAGATGGGGTGCTTGCATTAACATTATCAGGTGACACAACAGGAAAACCACTGGTGGCGACCTCACACTCCACAGATGACTGGGTATGAGTTGTAACGTTTCTCACAGCAAAGTTACGCTTGGATTTGATCGACAACTGTTCCTTTTGCTCAGTCTGATATCTGTCAAGATGCTCTTGTACCTCACTCGCTGTCCACTTATCTGGTGCTTTCAAGCGGAAAATGGCTGACAGAGTTGGGTCCGGGCAGTGTTTGACAAACATCATGGCTGCCTCCTGGCATGGATTATCCATCTTTCGCCCAAGCCTAGTTAGAGCCTCCTCTGCAACATCCACAGCCTTATTTAACCGGACCCAATATTCAACTGGGTTTTCTCCGGCGACAGGCACTGTGCCATAGAAATCAGCTAAAGGCATGTAGGAATATCTGACCTCGCTGAAATGCTGTTTCAGAATATCAAATATCACTTTGGGGTTCTCAGAGGGTCTTAGGGAAGTGTTACTGCGAAGGGTAATTCTAACAATGTCTTTGGCTTTACCCATCAGCCTTGAAAGGATTTCATGATGGTGCTCCAACATTGGTATGCCTCTTTTCCGCAGGTAAGTGTCCATCAAATCCTCCCACTCATGCACACTGAACTTATCTGTTCCATCCCCTCGAAAGACAGGGGGCTCTTTTGCTTCAGACTGCATGACTAGTTTAACTCCTGTCAAATTTAGTGAGGGTGCCTCTGAGAATGACTGACCTGCACCTAAACGTTGAGTCTGTGCATTGCTGGCATCTCTTTCCCCATACGCTACCCCACCTTGGGCAGAAATTATACTCGTTCCCACTTCCTGAGCAATGTGTGTAATAAGGTTATACCATGCTGGATCACTTAAGTCTGGGCAGACTGATAATGGATTACCCCGTAACTGACTAGGTGTTTGTTCAGTTACCCGAGTGGAACAAAGTTCAGGTGATGTTCGGTCTACATTACCCCTCCCTGCAACAGGTGTGAATGTACGGTCACTGAAAAGTCTACCTCTCCCAAAACCTGAATCTGACATGTTGCTATCAGCATTAAAACTGTCTGGATTGTAACCATGTGCCATCATTCCTCTTTAACATACAGGTCACCAAACAATGAGTAATGTAAACCCCAAATGTAAAAAAACATTTAAGCGCCAACACAACAAATGGATACTTAAAGTAAAAAAGTAAAAGTACTGGCGCTAATTATAGTGAAATGTCCCGTTCAGCAAAAATGAACCTATTCGTGTCACTGTTCATTGAAACCTTGAGTGAAGTGCAGCATCCACCGGCGACCAAACGGCATTGATCCTTGGATGAAGATCCTGGAAGACGAGCTGATCTTCATCCGGGTCACGGCACCACTGTAACCGGTCCAATTCTGACCACCAATTACGATCTGCGTTGTGTTGTGTAGCTGAAGGGAGACACGGGACAACTGGATCTGCTGCTAATCGGAAGAATTTATTTTTCTTGGAGCATGTAGATGGTGCTGGATGGAATAAAGAGAGTACAGCATGAAATGCTTGCTTCTGTGATTTTATCACCTCTCCTCAGCGCGCTCAAAGCAGACCGAGCACATCACAATGACAGTAAATAATCAAATTTACAATAAAATGGATGAAAACACATTACAAACAATATTTAAGGAAAATAAATGGTCACAACAATTAATAAATTGTCACAATGAACAAATGTGAGCCATACCTGGATGGAATAAAGAGAGTACAGCATGAAATGCTTGCTTCTGTGATTTTATCACCTGCACAGATCAAAGTCCAATTAATTGATCGGCCAAAATCACCGCATTCAGTCGACGCACACACATACACTCAAACCGCTGTACTCAGCTATAAAGCTATAATATTCAATCCATCCATGCATAAAACACTTCGTAATACATTTCTAACACTCTTAACATGAATATACGTAAACATTATGTACTCAATCCAACTTCTGGAAACTTTAACACTTTATATTGAAGAGCACCGCTAGCTGCTTACCTCTCCTCAGCGCGCTCAAAGCAGACAGAGGACGCAGCGCGGGTAGAACAGAAATGACGTCATGACGCCAGTACAATTAATCAACTTTTTCCGAAATAATACTGATAAATGTTCAAAACTAAATTATTATGTCTTTTTAAACAAAATAATATAAAGTAAATAAAAACTGACAAGAAGGATTATTAGTGAAACATTAATTTACATTGTTAATATACACTATGAATATAAACATCCGTCACACCCATAACACGCTAGCATTCTGCTAATGAACGCTGATTGGTCAGTGAAGGACTGGTTACGACCAGAGATACCGCTTGATGGCATCATGGCATCCGAAGCGGGACCAGAATGTATTCTAGCAGAAACTCTTCTATCACGTGTGTTTACCTGTGTCCGCTGTGCTGGCGATGCCTCGAAAGAAAATAAAGTGCAGAGCGCGAAAGCACCACAGTGACTGAAGGATTGCCGTAAAGCAGTATCTCTGGTCGTACGATGTGTATGACGTCATTGACATTTTGAAAGACTTTTTAAAGCAAATAAGTGACTCTAAAAAATCTAACACCCAGCAATGTGCAATTTCTTTGCATCTCCTTTCGAATACAACATTCAAATTACTAGACAAAAAATTATATCTTGAGAAAAGTGGATTTTGAGGGGTATAGCTAGCTCCATAGACCTCCATTCATTCTGCACTCGTCCTGTGAGCGCCCTCATATGGAATCAGAGTGGAACTGCAACCAGTCAGAAGCCGGAAGTGTAGCGAGAGTGAACCTTCTCCCCTTATTAGACATTCTCTGATAGCACACACACGCAAGGTCTCTCGCTCCCTTTCTCTGCTGTGCGCGCGCTACACATGCGCGCTCTTGCTTGCTCGATCTAGATTCCGGGAGATTTTTTAACTAATTTGCGGGCAATTCTGAAATTATCGTACATTATGGGATTTTTTTCATTATTGATCGTACATCGTACAGAGGTCAAAATTATCGTACAAATACGATAATTATCGTACGTCTGGCAACACTGCTACTCGTACCTGCTCGCTCAGCGCTCACAGCGCCCCCGCCCTCTCGCGATATTACCCCCCCCCCCTCTTTCTTCTATGTCAAAATTCTATGATGGACGCCTACTCTAGCCTGAGGGTTATTATAACATTGAGGAAATGCAGAAATTATTTAGAAACGCACAACAACAGCTCACATATAGAAAAAACCCGCAAAATATATATATATATATATAAAAAAAATATATAAAAAAAAAATATATATATATATATATATTTATTTTTTTACCATCGCTTTGGCGCCCCCCCTGGTGCTGCGCCCCTATGCGGCGCATATAGCGCATACCCACTTTTTGCGCCACTGTGAGGTCCATCTATCACTGTTGTTCATGTTCGTAAGAGTTAAGGTGAGGATTCTTAGGGCAACTACTTGCGAGGATGAAAAAGTAAATCCATGAAGTCAATATTTATACACTTTAGACATCCCATCATGTATTTGTACCCTTGATGTAAAACAATGTATACACTCACCGGCATCTTTATTAGGTACACTTGCTAGTATCGGGTTGGACACCATTTTTGCCTTCAACTGTCTTCGTGGCATAGATTCAACTACTTGCTCATTCCTCAAAGATTTTGGTCCATATTGATATGATAGCATCACACAGTTGCTGCAGATTTGTCAGCTGCAGATCCATGATGTGAATCTCTGGCTCCACCAGATCCCAAAGGTCCTCTATTGGATTGCGATTTAGTGACTGCGGAGGCCATTTGAGTTTAGTGAACTTCCTGTGTGAACAGAGGGGTCAAAAGGAGAATCGCACCAAGATGTAAACGTAGGAGAGGCATTGGCATCCAAAAAGATGTTTATTACAAGCAAATGTGCAAATGGTTAACGTCTGCGTGAACCGGAAGTAGCAAACGACTTTTCTCAAGTGTTGTGACGCATTTCCGAATGAAACGGAATATTGAACAGAGGGCAGGGTTTTACTTCAGCGCTCCTCCTCTCCATCTCTCGCCCATAGCAGAGTAACGGCTTGAGTGGTTAAGCGTTTAAGCAACCCAAGCCGTCAAACCTACGTCATCAGAAAAATAACCATTCCAGACCCGGAAGTAACTTTCCAGACTTTGATTAAAGATAACCACGGCAAACAATGTTTTTCTGTGTATTAACTTGCACGGATTAATTGTTCACCACAAGACTAGTAATATCCGCTAACAAAGTAAATAGGGTCAATTTTGATTTCATGCCGACTTTAAAAGTAGAAATAAAACAGGTTATCAATAAAAGCAGTCTAAAAACTAGAACTGTTATGTACTAAAAACCGTACAAACTCTCCTCTTCATCTATTGAGGACTGGCTCAAGCAGTGCTACAATAACCTTGTTCAAATTCCCTCAAAAACCATGATCCGTCTTCTAATCCACTTCCACCAGTGACGGCTGCCTTAAATACACATTTTCCCACTTACTAATTGGAGCGTACCATTTTTTTAAAAGAAAATTAACTCTTGCCTCAGCATGATTAATAAATAAATACACAAAATTGTTAAGAACAAGAGTTAAAACGAGTCAATACAATTAATGGGACCAAATAAAACCAACACATACATTTGCACAAACATTTCCATAAATGGCTAAAATGAGCGCCTCCCTCCAGTTCGCACATTCTTTAACGCTATGCCCACTCAGCTAAAACAGGAAATATGAAAATAGCAAACCATAAAATGCATAGGAACAGTAAGAACAGATGAAATGTAGACAACGTCAAGGTCTTTCCATCAGTTTATTGTCATTTTCAAGAAACCAGTTTGAGATGATTTGAGCTTTGTGACATGCATTATCCTGCTGGAAGTATCCATCAGAAGATGCAGTACACTGTGGTCATAAAGGGATAGACATGGTCACCAACAATACTTAGGTAGACTGAGGCATTTTGTACGATTCATTAATTGGTACTAAAAGGGGCCCAAACAGTGCCAAAAAATATCCCTCACACCATTACTGCAGAACCAGCCTGAACCGTCGATTCAAGGCAGGATGGATTCATCCTTTCATGTTGTTTACACCAAATTCTCACCCTACCATCTGAATGTTGCAGCAGAAAAGACTCATCAGACCAGGCGACGTTTTTCCAATCTTCCATTGACCAATTTTGGTGAGCCCGTGTGAATTGTAGCCTGTTCTCAGCGGACAGGAGTGGGACCGGGGGATCTTCTGCTGCTGTAGCCCTTCTGCTTCATGGTTCGACATACAGTATTGTGTGTTCAGAGAGGCTCTTCTGCTGCAGACCTCTGTTGTGATGAGGGGTTATTTGAGTTACTGTTGCGTTTCTATCAACTCGAACCAGTCTGGTCATTCTCCTCTGACCTCTGGCATCAACAAGACATTTTCACCAACAGAACTGCCGCTCAATGGATATTTTCTCTTTTTCTGACCATTCTCTGTAAACCATACGGTTGTGTGTGAAAATCCTAGGAGATCAGCAGTTTCTTAAATACTCAGTCCAGCCTGTCTGGCACCGACAACCATTCCACGTTCAAAATCACTTCCCCATTCTGATACTCAGTTTGAGCTGGAAAGTGCATTTCTAGGAGTGGTGTTGCATAGTGGTTCAAGATGGGTTCGACAGATTGCGAAAGCACCATTGCACAAGTGCTCCCCCACACAGTACTGTATCCTTTTGAATATTGGTTATGTTGTCAAAAATGTAGGCTTGTTTCCAATTCACTAAACACTAGCGAGATACGCACTATTTTGAAGTGATTGTGTTTCAGGGCTGTTTTTAATTATGTGTAGGTGGGTGATAAATGATTATAAATAGTGTTTCGCTGTTTCCTCATTCCATTAGAGGAGGAATAACATACCCCTCCAAAGTGTAACTTTATTCTCTCCTTTTTTAACAGCTATGTGCACTGTCTTGTCCAAAAATGTACTGGCGAGTTTTTGCACAGCAAAATGTGCTCAAGGGTTTTTGTATCACAATTATTTTGTTTTATCATGACCTTCCTCTGAACCGTATGTTGTTTTCAGACTTCAAGTTGGTTTCATGTGATTTATACAAACTTTTTTTTTTTTTTTTTTTAGATTTTGATGTCATGCCATGTAGTGTAACCATCAAGTAAAACGTAATAACATATTTTCCATGTGACCAGGAAGAGCTAAGATCACAAATTGACCCCTTTTTTCCCCCTCAAATGTACTCAGGTTTGTTTCTCTGGTGTGCACCAGTTCGTAAAACCACTGTTTTTACACGAACCAAAGCAAAGTCTGAAAAACACACAGAGGTTACAGTTCAACCTTACAATATTGGGCTGATTTTTGCTACATGGCTTTACGACTTTGATGTAAATGACTTCTCCACATGTGAAATGAGAGAGTACCAAAATTTCCCTAAAGGCTGGGATAATGCTGCCTGCCCCAGTGCATTACATTGTAACCAGGTCACCAAAAAATCGGTGAAGAAATGTGTACACAGTGTACAACTCTGACTTTCGGTATTCACTTACCTGATGCCAGAAAGCTGTGTTGAATTCCAAAATGTGATTTATTATGTAAACTCATTTTTATAAGATAGTCATGTTTTGAATACAGTTTCCATTGGGTCAAAGTCCATTTTCGGTCTTTCTTTCAGTTTTTCCATTTACCATTTTTCCTTTTTTGTAGCACTAATATGTGAAGGAGAGATGATGTCAAATGTTCCACTCTATTCCAAGCTCAAAACTCTTCCTTAAAAAATAGAGAAACTGTGCCATAAAGTCACTGGTATTTTCTGTTAACAGATGAATTGTGCATCTTGACTTGTGAACATTACAGAGAATCAATTATTTATGATATAAATGCAATAATGATTAATTGGATGTTATCTATGAGTTTCTTTGTTTTGCATGCGTGATATTTTTTGACATTATTCCTACTTTGTCTCAGGTTTCTGTGGACTCTGGAATAAGACACACAACGCGGTTCTTATTATTGGGAAATATACAGTTAATACGAAAATGCGCATTCAGTGTGCAGAGGGCTACGTGAGGAAAGCAGGAACATCCAACCTGATCTCCTGCGAAGACAATAATGGCGTCATATCCTGGCATACCAACCTTCCCCTCGAGTGCATACGTAAGATTCTTGCTTGTTGCATTACTCAATGGATTCCTGCTAACTTTTTTTGTGTTAGTCGTTTTGGTAAATTAATAATTAAAGCCACTGAATTATCAAAGTAGTATCAGAGTCTGTGCCCATCATACGCTACACAGTTTTCTGCTAAATCTGTCAACTCTGACTGCCCAAAATCTACAGACTGGGTCTGAATTTCGGCAACTATTGTTGAGTCCGTTAGACTGAAATCTGGGAGAAATCTGTGCAAAAATGCAGTGTATTCCAACCTTAAGCTGTGGCGGCTGATGGTTTTTTAAATAGAGGTTGCACAAGGATTTTTTGTTGTTTTTAGCCCCTTTCACACAGAGATTCAAGAAAATACACAGATCTTTTGATTTTGGTTCATTCACACTGCCTGTGATTTTCCGGGATCTGTGAGTGCGTTCACACACATCCCGGTAAGATCCCGTAAAGACATGTGACGTCAGGATGAGACGTGTAGCGTATGCGTCGGAAACATGTACACTAATGCATCGCGTACCGTTCCACAAAGCTGGCGAACGATCTCAGCTTCAACGCAGATAATGAGGAGCTGCCTGGTCTCTGCTTTGTTCCAGTTTGCAGACATTTTTTCGTTATTTCTTTGTTGATGACGAACACAAACTTTCTTCTAAGTGCAACAGAGTCGCGCGATGACACGTGCGTCATCACTACGACACACCCCTTACGGCATTGATCCTGGCTTTTGTTCACACAGGGCGCGTTCCGGGACTGATCCCCGGCAATGTTACCAGGTCCCCAACCCGGCATCAATCCCGGGACGTGTTTGCGTTCACACAGAAGGCACTCTGGCAATTTCGCGGCAATTTCCCAGGATCAACGCACTGTGTGAAAGGGGCTATAGACTATACTAAAGCATAAAAATACCATATGTTTGCAGATATTTAGGAAACATGCTGAGTTCACATACTAATTTCTCTGAAAAACAATGATACAGCCAGCTATTTTACTATTATTAAAATTAAAATTATATTATTTTAAATGTGCGTTCCGTGTCAGAATGTTTGTTCTTGTTTTGGTCTGGCAAGTCCTCCTCGCCTTCCATTGTCAATTGCGCTCGTTCCTGTTGCGTGTCCTCAATCTGGCAACCCGCGTTAGCGTCGAGTCTGAGCTGGAGGGGGCGGGGGAACAATTCTCTTCAATATTTTAAATTTGGACTGCATTACCCATTTCAACCACTAGTTGTCAATCTCACATACTGCACCTTTAAAGTGGTTTACTTTTAGACAGAACATGTACAGAAAATGACACATATACAGCAAAATAATATAAATATCATTTCACTTACCTAGCCTATCACTTGAAGCAAAAATTCAACCTTCTGTCGCTTTAAATGTCCGTGTTAAAAGAACACGTTCGGCTGTTTAGTGAAGCTGATGGCTGTAGCTTATATCCAATTTAGGCATGGAGTTTTCTTTCATTTTTTTAAATATGTAGCTGATGATCGAATGGTAGCTTGGTTAATTTGTTGGTGATCAAATATTCAATATCTCCACTCTCCATAGTTAAGGTATCTGGTACATTATCAGGGGTAACAGTTCAATTTACATCTCTACAATGATTGGTTGACTTACCAAGGGTGGCTAGCCTCCTCTGCAATGTATTTTTCTCAACACTCTTAACCACTGAAAGTAAAATACTAGATTTTGATTGGCTAATTTTTTCACTAACAGAGTCAAAAGTCTTTGGCTTTAGCAACAACCTAAAGCTCTGTTTACACCTGGTATTAAGATGCGTTTTGGTTGATCGGATCACAAGTGGATGAGGGAGACACATAAGCGATTACACCTGGTGTTTTAATCTGTCTCTTTTGTCCACTTTCAACCACTTCTGTCCTGATTTCTTCGAGGGGAGCGTATATGGGCGGGTAAATGCATGTTTGTTTGTTTTTTCAGATCTTTCGGCCTAATGGGCAAAATATGTGTGCGCAAATTACGTATGAATGTGACCGGAGACGACAGAAAAACATACGGAGAGCATCAGCTTTCATTTGTGCTCTGATACGCTGCATCTTCGAAACACAAATTAAGATCTTTTTTTTTTCTTTTTTTTTTTTTCAAATGTTTTTTATTTTCTTTTGAACAAATTTAAATTTAACAGACAAAACAAAGAACAAAGCTCAGCACAACATAGATCTGGACAATATTCATAACATAAGACACAATAAAAATAAAACTGGTTAATCTATAGCGATGCGATTCAATATAGATGCAACGGTAGAGTTGGTAAAGCGAAGATAAGGAGTCCAAATATTTAAGAATCGTCCTTTTGTGGAATGAAGAAGGCAAGTTAAGTATTCCAAAGGAAAAAGTTCCATGATGAGTTTATGCCAAGATGTTTTAGAAGGTGGTTTGTCGCTGATCCATGACAGGAAAATATTCTTGCGTGCAGCATAGGTGAGGATATCATATAGTCTGCCTGAACCAGGACTGATTTTACTGTCTCTATATCCCAAGAGCAGCGAGACAGGATCACAGGACAAAGCAGTTCCAAATTTAGCGCTCATATCTTTCAGGACCTCTTGCCAGTATAACTGAATTTTAGGACAGTACCAGACACAATGAGTATATGTACCCACCGCTAATTTGCATTTAAGGCAATCAGGAGAGGTTTGAGGATACATTTTATGTCTTTTGCTAGGAGATATTTGCAGTCTGTGAATAATCTTAAACTGTAACAACCTGGCGCGATTACAGACAGATATCCGTTTTGTTTGGTTACAAATGACCTCCCACTTCTCCTTGTCAATAGCTACGCCCAAATCAGTTTGCCATGTTAGTGCTACATCTGAGACTGCCAGTATGACAGATGTCTGATTAAGCACATTATAAAAAGAAGTAATCACCTTCTTAACTGGACCTTTGAGCAGTAATTTCTCTATTAGAGATAAAGAGGCTTCAGAAGCAAATGTAGTTTTTTTAAATATAAAATCTCGAACTTGGAGATATCTAAAAAAATGAGAGCCAGGGAGGCTATATTTAGCCTGAATTTGTTCAAATGAAGATAAGGAGGATCCCACAAACAAATCACACATCTTTTTAATTCCTTGGCGTGTCCAAATATCATAACCTACATCTGTCATGCCTGGCTCGAAGTCAGGGTTTCCTTGTATTGGGGAAAGCAAAGGAGTCAGTAAAGATCTTCCCTCCAACTTACGCACTGCAAACCATGCTTTAACAGTATTGACAACTATAGGATTGTTATTGCACAAAGCCCTAACAGATTTTATATTCTTACAGGACAAAAGACCGAGCAATGAACAGTGA
The DNA here is from genome assembly GCF_949152265.1 of Phoxinus phoxinus. Taxonomy (NCBI): domain Eukaryota; kingdom Metazoa; phylum Chordata; class Actinopteri; order Cypriniformes; family Leuciscidae; genus Phoxinus; species Phoxinus phoxinus. The sequence goes on from NC_136884.1 coordinate 16,180,673, forward strand.
ATATGAAACTTTTCTAGACATAACCAGACAGAGGTGGGATCCTCCTTCACCCATTCGGCTACAAACCTCAAATGTGATGCTAGTTGATACAATCTGAAGTTAGGTACATCCACCCCCCCTTTTGACGTAGGTAACTGTAACTTTGAGAATTTAAGCCTGGGTTTTCTTTTATTCCATATAAATTCACTCAACCAGCTATTAAGTAGCTTCAGTACTTTGTTTGAAAGTAGTAAGGGAATCATCTGTAAGGGGTACAGTAATCTAGGAAGAACGTTCATCTTAAGAATAGATACCCTACCAAGCAAAGATAAGGGAAGAGAGCACCACCTATGTAAATCTCTTTTTATGACATCTAGTAGAGGAGTAAAGTTAGCTTTAAACAATTGGTGAAACATAGGGGTGATATGAATACCGAGATACACAAAACCAGACAGGGACCAACGAAATGGAAAAGGTACAAGAGAGTTAGTCCTTCCTCTGAGGGCCCCCAGAGGCATCGCAAGAGATTTAGAAAAGTTTATTTTGTAACCCGAAAACGTTCCAAATTGGTGAATTAGTTTGATGAGACGAGGAATAGTTGAAGCTGGTTCTGATATATATATATATATAATAAAATATCATCCGCGTATAATGAGATTTTATGTTGAGTGTCCCCAGTGCCAATTCCTTTTATTAATAAGTCTTGCCTGACGGCCGCAGCCAGAGGCTCAATCGCCAGGGCAAATAGGGAGGGGCTGAGAGGACAGCCTTGGCGCGTCGAGCGGTAAAGTGAGAAACTGTTAGACCTACAACCATTAGTGATAACTGAAGCTAAGGGGTTATTATACAGCAATTTAATCCACCTTATAAATGTTTCTCCTAAATTAAATTTATGTAAAATATGATGAAGATAAGGCCACTCGACACGGTCGAAGGCCTTCTCCGCATCCAGTGAGATGATTAGACTTTCGATATTCTGAGTTTGACATATATTGATAATATTTAAGAGCCTTCTTACATTGTGGCTAGAGTTTCTCCCTTTGATAAATCCCGTCTGGTCTTCCTTGATTATGACAGGTAAAACTTTTTCCAGTCGGAGCGCTAGTATCTTAGAAAGTAACTTAAGATCCTGGTTTAACAAAGCGATAGGCCTGTAATTAGAACAGTGATCTGCGTTCTTGCCCTTTTTAAGGATAACTGTGATGTCTGCCTCTCTCAAAGATTGAGGCAGAGAGCCGGATGTAAAAGAATGCTCTAACATAGCCAAAAAAGGTTCCAACAGCACGTGGTGGAACTCTTTATAAAAATCGCCAGTCAAGCCATCTGGCCCGGGAGCCTTCCCTGACTGTAATGTTTTAAGTGCTAACAAGGCCTCATTTTTAGTAATAGGTGCATTAACAAAGTTAACAAAGCGTCTAATGCGGCTTGTAAATCGCATTTATTTTGTAATAATAATGGGTCAGATGATGAAGTTAACGTTCTTTTAATATCCTTTAATTCTTTCTCAAGCTTTGACTGGTGCTCCAATTGCCTACGTTTCTTAGAGGCAGAATAGCCAATTACTAAACCTCTGATATATGTTTTAGAAGTCTCCCAAAGTAGAGAGGAGTCTTCAGTGGACTGCAAATTTATATCCATAAAGATTTTAAATTCACTGGTCATATAGGACACAAATTTCTCATCTCTTAGAAGGCACGAATCAAATCTCCATCGCCTACTTCCTGCAAAATGTCCAACAGTAGTCAATTTCAGACATACCATAGCATGGTCACTAACAACAATGTTCCCAATCTCACAAGATGAGACATATTGTATGAGGGATTTCGGGACAAATAAATAATCTATACGAGTGTGGCATTTATGAGGGGGGGGGGGGGAGTAAAATGTAAATTGTTTGTCGGTTGGGTGTAAAGTTCGCCACACATCAAGAAAGCTCATCTCATCACATATCGCGGATAGGGCACTGGCCTGGCTCGTTAAAGCAGAGCTACGTGAGGGATGCCTATCGATTACGGGGTTGAGCAAGCAGTTAAAGTCACCCCCTACTAAAGCTACAGATGACGATATTTCTGTGAATCCTAAAAATGCTTTTGCTAAGAAGTCAGGAGAGTAATTAGGTGGGCAGTAGAGATTCATCAAAGTAGTTTCTTCTCCCTGCAAGATACCCTTAATAATGACATATCTTCCATATGTGTCCTTGACACACGTCTTTAAATGAAATGGTACTCTCTTACTTATAAGTATTACAACACCCCTACTGCTGGTGGTAAAAGAGGAAAAGTAAACCTGACTAACCCAACCATATTTCAATCTAAGATGTTCACTATCATTAAGATGTGATTCCTGAAGCAGGGCCACATCAACTTTCTCCTTTTTTAGTAAAGCAAATACTTTTCTTTGTTTAACCTTGCCTCGCAAACCCCTCACGTTCCATGAACAAAATTTGACGTTGTTATTTGACACAATCAAGATTATTGATATAACATGCAATTAAACCTTGAACGATAAAGCAATTTCGACAACCTGAGTATGCGTCATAAAATACAAAAAACAACCAGATCAGTGCTGAGCGTAACAACCAATTAAACCTCACTAAACATGAAAAAAAAAACGGTAAAAGACAATGGTAATAATAAAATAAAAAATAAAAAGAAGAGAAAGAAAAATGTAGAATTGTAAAGTACAATAGCAAACTATAACATAAAAGTTCTTTTGAGGGGAGACCTCCCCCAGGTTTTATGGGGGCCAACTTCTTAAAATGCGCCCGAAAAAGGTGCATACATTTACCAGAACTGATACAAAACGTGGTAGGGGTCAAAGCAAGCGCCCACGAGTAAATATGTGGTCAAATCTTGCTGCAGATCACTTTCTTAATATATATTAGTAATATAAACACATGCAAGCGGGTTACGAGCATAAATGAGGTCTAAAACACAACAGGGACTGACTTCCAGTCTTCATATGTGAAAGCACACATTGTATAACCCACCGCGTCAGATAAATGCTCCTCAATCCTGGTTTGCAACACTGGACACAAAAGAAAAAACATCGGTCGGCGAAAGGAAGATTTTCTTTATCCCGTTGAACGACACCTGTAGCTTCGCTGGGTAGAGCATGGAGTATTGTGCTCCTATATCTCTGAGACGTTTTTTAGCCTCCACGAACTCCTTTCGCCTCCGCAGCACTGCAGCAGAGAGGTCATTGTAGAAAGAAATCCTCTTGCCGCCCATAGTAATGTCGCCCTCAGCTGCTTTCTGCCGCGCCGCCGCCATCACTCTCTGCTTATCTGGGAACGAGTGGAATCTGACAATGACCGGACGCGGCCGCTGGCCGTCCCCGGGTTTGGGTGCGAGGGAGCGGTGTGCACGTTCAAGCTTGACACACCCACCCTTCATATCAACGCCGAGGAAAGTTGGCAGCCAGTATTCAAAAAAAACTACAGCATTCTCGCCCTCTGTGTTTTCAGGGATATTAAAGATACATACATTCTTTCGCCGTCCCCTGTTTTCCAGGTCGTCAATATGGTCTGCGAGGACTTTGACTTTCTCCTCTAGGGCCTGTGTTTTAGCCGCGAGAGGCTCGGTAGCCGTTTCTAGCTGTAGTACTCTGGCTTCTGCTTCGTCCAGGCGCACATTAGCTCTTGTTAGCTCGGTTGTGTGCGACGCGACTGTCTTCGCCAAAGGATCCAGCTTTTCGCTGATTTGCAGCATGATCTTTTTTGTCATTTCCTCAAATGCTTTAGCGAGCCCGGGCTCCAGTTCAGGTTCAGACGGGTTGCTGCTGTCCTCGACGTCTTGTTCGCGGTGTTGAGCTAAAACTGTAGCCGAGGTGTCCGTAGCCTGTTGATCCAATTTGACGTTCTTTCGCTTATTGGAGGGCATTGTTTCGTGTTGTTTAATCCAAAAGTGTTCCAAAGTCATAATACAGCGTCAGCATTTGCAAAAAGAAAGAAATGTCTAATGGAATATTGCAAAATGTTTGGGCGCCCGCGGAACTCCCGAAAACACGTTTGTCTCCTATGCCGCCATCACGTGTCCCCAATTAAGATCTTTTTAATGACATCTAAAATATTTCAATCCCTCCATTGACAGTCCCCGCAACTACCTCTTTATCACTTCAAAAAGTTCATAAAATTAATCTATATAAATTGAACAGTAGACCAAATTTTCTGAAGAGACTGTATTGCTTTATATGATGAACAGATTGAATTTAGACTTTTATTCACATATAACATTGCGAAATCAAACATCAGCGAACATAAACAGAAGCTCAACCAAACCTAATTGACGGTCAAAAACAAAACTGATTAATTCTCCCACTTTCTCTCCGTTTACCATAACTGATGTGTGAGTGGATGAATATTTATATGTAAATAAAAGCCTAAATTAAATCTGTTAAAGCATCATTTAAAGCGATCGTGTCTCTTCACGATGGACTAAACCGCTCAATTCATATGGATTAGTTTTACAATCTCTGAGTCTTTATGAACTTTTTGAAGAGTCAAATTGGTATTTGCATAGAAATGAAGGGACAGAAATCCCTCGGGTTTCATTAAAAGATCTTCATTTGTGTTTCAAAGATGAACGGAAGTTTTACGGGTTTGGAACGACATGAGGGTGGGTGATTAATGACAACATTTTTATTTTTTGGGTTAACTAACCCTTTAAGGCTACTTCACACTGCACCGACCAATGCCGACAGTCACAATATTACAGTATGTCACCATTGTCATTGGTCGCCGTCTGTTGGTGCAGAGTGAATTGGCCTTTAAAAAACACCCAAAACAAATAACGACAATAACGGCATGCTAAAAAACACTCGTGTAACAGTAATTTCATAACAACCACTCACAACACCATTAGGACACATCACATTTTCTTCTGATGATTCTAAAATGTATTAGTTGGTTTAGTTTTACATCCTAACAGAAATCAGATTATCAATGTGTTGATTTTATTATTCCTTCTTTGCAGCTGATCCCAAAAATCCACCTGTGAGAAGTAAGTACAATCTTAAGTACCAATTCCTGCCTGTCTTTCTGTGTCTGTTGTTGAAGTGAAAAGTGAAGTTTGTAATTTATCCCCTTATATTGGCACCACAGCCATTACATATTTAAAACAGTAAAATCCTATACTAAACCTAAACTAATCTTGACAAACTATATATCATTTGAAAGCTTACAATCTCTAGTTTACATATTTTGTGACTGATTTTCAAAATAAATTACAGAGGAGCCGTAATTTATCAATTTGCAACAAGAATATTTTCATTCTCCTAAGGCGTGTTCAGACCTTTATTTTGAAATAGTGATGAACATGAAAAATCATGAAAGAATGGTAGAAACCTCAGTTTGTTTTCATGCCAAGAGTTCAAAAGATAGCATCCATTCAATTATTTTAGAAAAAAAGGTCTGAAAATGTTTTAAATATAAAGAAAAAAAGAATAGATTCACCATTTGTGATGTGGCAGCGAGCTATAATGCACATACAGGATCTTTTTGTGTTGAATTCATTTCAAAATCTGCCAAACTTCCAATACTACTTCTGAATAGGATGTCTACTTAATAAATTGTATGAAAATTGTAAAAAATAATGGTTCAGACTCAAACTACATATGGAAATGAGGGCGCCCTTATATGGGCAGTAATATCTACTAGTGAAAAAGTGTGGTACTGCGCCCAAACAAAATCTCACTGAAAGCTTATTTCTTGAGATATCAACCTAAAATTTGAAACACAACTTATTCAGATTTTTGGCTTTGGCTTTGATTTTTTTTGTTGTTGTTTTTTTTTTTTTTTTGCATTTTTAGAGTCCACCAGGTTTTTGAAAATATATTTTTTATATAAAATATGAATAATTAAATGTTGAACATTGTACATTTTCATAAACTCAAACTTCTATACCTTTTTTTTCTGTTTAACTTTCTTAATTTATTTAACTTCTACAAAAATCTGCCAAATGTCTTCTTTAAAACAAGACCAATCTTACATCTATATTCCAAAGCATTCTTGAATTACAACCATTTAAGTTCGGAATGTGCATTTTCATGTCTATTAAAGGAACACTCCGACTTTTTGGGACTTTAGCCTATTCACCTTATCCCCCAGAGTTAGATAAGTCCACACATACCTTTTTCATCTCCGTGCATGCTATAAGTCTGTTTGACGCACCCACCGCTAGCCTAGCTTAGCACAAAGACTGGATGTGAATGGTTGCAGCTAGCATACTAATCCAAATAAGTGACAAAATAAAACAAACATTTTCCTATTTACATGTTGTGATTTGTATAGTCACAGAGTGTACAAAAAACAAAGTCACATGAGACACAGGCATATTTTAAACGTATAAATACTGGGAACTATATTCTCTGAAGGCGAAGCACTGCTACTTGGGCGGAGTGATAACCGCAGCACCTGAGACGCGCCGTTGTTTCTTCTGTCAACAAAACCAACGTGAGTGACTCTAGCTCCGCTCAAGTGTTACTGGGACGACAGAGCGCGTTCGAGGCAACAATACTAACATTACAGGGGATACATGGAGCCCGTAAACAACTGCAATAGTAGTTACCACCCTATTCAGATAATAGTGTCACTAACGTTACATTAGATCTAAGTTAGCTAACGGCACTGTTACAGTAACGTTAGGCTAAACGTTTAAAAAATATAACGGAACACTTACCGCAGCCGCTCCACTTTGTCCTGTATTTGATATCGATGGGATGGCCGTATCCTTCAGCACACGTTTCATGGTCCTTGTGGCAAATTCAATTTTTTGAAAATAGTCGTCCTCAGTGAAATGTACCGAGCAAACATAATGTCCCTTGATAATCTCATTAGGTGTGTTTTGATCAATATCCAGAGCAAGTAGCCATTTCTTCATCCGGTCAGTCAATTCTATGAAACATCATGGTATTACCTGGTCTCCCCTGTTTATTGTCACAGTTCTATACAATACAGCGAAAATCCATGATTGTAAACTACGCTTTTACTATTTATAAATTGCTGACTCTGTTACCCAAACTCTGAACGAACTCTCTGCTCCTCACCTCGGCGCGTCTCATGTGCTGCGGTTATCACTCCGCCCAAGTAGTAGTGCTTCGCCTTCAGAGAATATAGTTCCCAGTATTTATACGGTTAAAATATGTCTGTGTCTCATGTGACTTTGTTTTTTGTACACTCTGTGACTATACAAATCACAACATGTAAATAGGAAAATGTTTGCGTTATTTTGTCACTTATTTGGATTAGTATGCTAGCTGCAACCATTTACATCCAGTCTTTGTGCTAAGCTAGGCTAGCGGTGGGTGTGTCAAACAGACTTATAGCGCGCACGGAGATGAAAAAGGTATGTGTGGACTTATCTAACTCTGGGGGATAAGGTGAATAGGCTAAAGTCCCAAAAAGTCGGAGTGTTCCTTTAAAAAAAAAAGGGGGTTGCTGCTTAAGGGGTTATGCTACGTGGTTTTAACATTAAAATTGGTAACACTGAGCCAGTCACTGTGTCGGAATACTTAAACAAGCAATCCTTTGATAGCGCGCTTATGGTGTGTTTACATTTTTAACCAATTAACCAACAAAAAGTTTACTTGATGATGTCTCTGGATATAAAACGTATTTTAACAATGACAACAACATTTGCACACATTACTTGCAAACCTATACTTACCAAGATTGGCTCAAGAATAAAGTGTTCTGTATTATTTATTTGCTTCAGGAGAGACTACAACATCCACCACAGAAAGAACAGAAATAAAGAATCCCACAGTTCTTGGCACAAGTATGCCAACCACAGGTATATATGTTATATTATGCTTGTATGTGTTGATATTTTTTGGGTAGAACCACATTTATGTTTATTATATGACACACTCCAGCAACAGGGCATATAACTTTGACAACAACAAATGAAGTTTTCACAACCAAAACAAGAAGAACTACACGCCAGACAACTTTGAAGAGCACAACAAAAGAGGCAGAGTCTTTTACAACAACCAATGAAATTACTTCAACAAATTCAACATCCAGCAGCTTCACAAGCAGAGATTATAAGACAACAACATCGTCACACACCCCGTCAAGCTCTTTCACTTCAATGAAAGGTGAAGCCGTTCACTGTGATGGGTTGAAATGCATGGGACTAACTTTAATGGAATAGTTCACCTAAAAAAATAACATCCGGTCATTAGTTACTCACCCTCGTGTTGTTCCAAACCAGCATGACTTTCTTTCTTCCATAGAACCCAAAAAGAGAAGTTTAGCAGAATGTTCACACTGCTCTTTTCCACAATAAATAATAACCACATACTGTATATTTAGCTCTTTAATAGCTCATATTTAAACTTCCTTCTGCAAGATATGTCACAACAAGTTTGAAAAAGTCATTGAGGTTTGGAAAAACATTTTATTCATCTTAATTTCGCTAGAGCTGTGTTTATATAAATGTACTAACACTTATACAGTAAAATTCACTAAACATTTGCACCACTTTTACATATGGTACAGCAGCATAATACTTACCATTTATATTATTATTTACTAACCATCCACAATGCAGTTTAGTTGGTGCAGAGCTCAAATTTTACTTTGTCTTCAATATTTAAATAAAGCCATTGACTCTCCTTTTTGTGCAAACTAGCCTCATTTAGGCTCGCTACAGATTGCGGTTAGTTCACAAAAATTGCCCAGCGCAATTTGTATTGCACTATTACTGCCAAATGAAAGTAAATGAACGTACCTAAGCTATATAAAAAGATGTTTGAGTACACTTACTAGCAATGGTAATTGTAACCAGCCGAAGGCATTGCCAACCCCTGCATTTGAGAGGATATTTTGAACAAGAATATCATTGTTTTAGTTAAAAGAGACTAAAGTTGTTCTGTTTTTGTGTGTGTGTGTTTGCACCATTGCGCCTGATCTACGTAATTCCTTTGGTGAATTGGGAACTCGTTAGCGCATGCAAAAAAATATATATATATATATATTTTTGTTGTGGCCATAATTCATTCTAGGTGAATCTGCTTTTCAATATTCATAACAATGAAAGTATAAAAGTTCAAATGAAGACTTCAGATGCAAAAGCCTCTAAGTGCCATCTGAAATTTTCTTCTAAAATTAGCATTTTTATCATTTTATCAAGCTCGTATATTTAAGTTCAGTAATTTCACTTTAATGACAATTAATAGGTCATTTTCATTGCCATTAAAGTGAAATAACTGGACATAAACCATCAAAGCTTGATAAAAAAATGATCATAAGAAAATTTCAGATGGCACTTAGAGGCTTTTGCATCTGAAGTCTTTAAATAGTTCCTTTTTAGCTCAATGTATGCCTACGTATGCCTTTCTACGTAGTTAAAATCTAAATATGTCTTTCAAACTCAAAATAGTTTTCGTCTTATTTTAGTGATTCCTGTGGGGATTGTTTAGTCATTATTCAGTGATTCCTGTGATGGAATAGTGTAAAGACTGTAGTTGAACTTTAATTTGAAGCCAAACAGGATGTAAACCAGACTTTGCCTAGATCTTACTTCCTGTTATGCTGAAGAAATTCACCTCTCGCAAAACCCGCAATGTATATAACTAACCACACACAACTGACACGAAAAAAAAAGAAGTTAGGCCTTGTGGGCAGTGCTGTATACTGTATCCCCATATCTAAAACAGTGTGCTAGTTTGTGATTTTGCAACATCGTTGGTTACTGGGGAATGTCCCGGTGCTCCAGATATGCCCTTTCTCCCATCCCTAAGGATTATAAAAGATGTGTGTCCTGGTGCTGTGATTGGCTCCAACACTTCGCGCAAGTCCTGGCTCGTGGTGTTTCCCGACCCTATCCCCCCCTCTCTCTCTCTCTCTCCCACTTCATTTCCTGCCCTCTTTCCAGCTTTACTATATAAATAAAGGCAAAAATAAATATAACAAATATTTGCTCACCCTCATGTTTCTCATTTGACTTTCGAGCTAGGGAATGTTATTAAATTCTTTTGAGGGAGAGATATGAACAGCAGATCGTCCAAGCTGCTCCTAACATAAAGCTACAGTACGACTTCATAAGACTTAGAAGAAGAAGAAGAATATTGACTGATTTGATTTTATGATGCTATTTTGTCAGCCATGGTCATCTACTCTTATAGTGTTAATTTGTCAAATTGCTAAATTTCTCCTGTGATAAGTAAGTGGATTCTCACATGATGGTGAGTATTTACTTAGGAGTGAACTATACCTTTAAAGGGATCATATCGTATGCCTACATTTTTTTTATAATTTAGGCCATAATTGTATTATTATTTAAAAAGTCCACTTGTATTGTTGTAAAGTATTCTGGCAAAACATACATATTTCATGACCATTTTTTTTTTTTTTTTTTTTACTTTCTGACCGTTACAAAAAATTACTTGTTTTATTTTTTTGCTGTTGCATCTTTATGAACTCCTTTATCTCAAAACATTCCTCATGATATGACCTCTTGAATGTTAACAAGACTAACACTATGAAGAAATCTTTGACATGGTTGAACATTTACCACAACATGCTGGCTTTCAATCCATAAACTAGAGAGTTGTTCACCACTATTGCAATATTTCTGACAGATTTTCTAATATAATAATAATAATGGCAAACTTCTCTCACTCTCGTGCTATTGCACTCATTCTGTCAAAACTCACTCTCATTGTAATTTTGTCCTTCTCCTATTTTTATTAGGAGTCACTGTATGTGTGAACAACTCTTCTGTTTCTGAAGGTAATTTCTTTGCTTGTAGTTATACATAATCTAACTTTTATATTATATTATATTATATTATATTAAATTAAATACACTTTAGAATAATAGTCAAATAAAAAAATAAACTAAATAAAAAAATTACATGCATGGAATTAAGTATTATGCAATGTTTAACAAATCAAAACTCTTATATTTGGGATTCTTCAAAGTAGCCTAGATTACATCTCTGGACATTCTCAACCAGCTTCATGAGGTGCATCATGGGATGCTTTTTATTAAAACAGGAAGGCTGCTTCTGAAATCGCATGAGTATTTACTTCACGAGCGCTAAAAAACGTTTTTTTTTTTTTTTACAGTATGAATGTAATCTGGACGTCCTACATTCGCCATGTGGTTATTATCATGTGACCTACCAGCAGCATTAGTTGTGTCGCTTCACCTCCATTCTCCAGTGGCCTCACGGGATAGTAAAGTGTCCATCGTATGCGCACGTATGACCATATAGTAGGTCATCACATCAGGGTAATTTTAGCCTACTCTTTTATAAGTACTCTAAATTCGGACTTACTTCTTTTATCAAATACTGTTTTTCATAGGGAAGTATGCGATTTCTGATGCAGCCTATATTATAACATTTAAGGAGTTCCTTTCTCTCACAATCATAAGAGTTATATTTGTATGGTGTGTTTATCCTTTTGGAGCTCTATATCTTTTTGTCATGATCCGTTTATGCTTTTTCTATAAAAGTATATATTATTCATCATATTTAGTGAAAGGAAGTAATTTGGGTTTGGAACAACACAAGTGGGAAGAACTGATGACATATTTATTTATATTTTTGAACAAACTAACCCATTAAAATGTCTTTAATTTTGGAAAAGGTAAAGCGGAAGCCACCTTTAGTGACTACGCATGTGAGTGCCATTTATTGTTGTTCATTTCCTGAAACAAATAATATTTAATATTTCTCCACTATGTGCTCTTCATTGTAATTTTTTTTAACTGGTTTCTTTCTTTCTTTCTTTCTTTCTTTCTTTCTTTCTTTCTTTCTTTCTTTCTTTCTTTCTTTCTTTCTTTCTTTCTTTCTTTCTTTCTTTCTTTTCATCGACACTCAGCAACCGTAGTTGGAGTAACAAGCGTAATGTTCATCTGCCTGGCAGCAGCAGCTGTGTTCCTTATCTGGTGGAGGTATGTTTCATAACATCTTTTGTGTGGAATGAAGTTTTATTTTTGCAGCTAATTTAATTATTTTCATCCTCCAACCCACAGGTTAAGACATCGAGAAAGAGATATGCCAGAAGCTTCCTACACACCTGTACAGTTGGTGCATATGAACATTGATCAGCTGAACTAAACATAGCAGTCAACTAGCCCACAACAGGCTCTGTCAATGACACAAATCAACCACAAACAGGCTCCGCCCATGGCGCAGACAACACGTGACAAGCTCCTCCCACAAAGACTTTGCCCTTAGCAGTCCATGAAATAACATCTCAACTGCACATATTTGATCAACCTCCATCTGTTGTACTGTACCTCACTCTACTCCTTTAATTTTATCTTAAAATGAATAAAGTTTTTATATTGTTTTTACATCATGGTCTTTATGTGTATATTGATCAATGACAAAACACATCACCCATCACAGAGATGCCCATTTGATATGCGATTAGATTTTTTATATATATATATATATATAACGTTTGCTCATCGTCAATATGTCTCTAAAACATTTTAGAAAAGTTTGATTTAGAGTGTGTATAAAATCGATTTAAAAAAAATTATCAGATGTTTTTAGACCAGATGAATCACTTTTTAACAGACATCTTGAAGACGTACATGTGCTGAGAAGAAACTTCTAGTGGTTTATCAAATGGTTTTGCTCATGTAGTCAAGGGCTGCGTTCGAAAACTGATAAGTGCTCCCTTCGGAGGACACATTCCAAGGTCGGAAGGCATCAAGGAACATCCAAGTGCAATGTTATTTTCCATATTCACTTCCTGTCTCCTGAGATACCTACAACTGATCGGTTTTTGAAGGCAGCATGTCTCCTTCGCTGCTTTTGATATCCCACACTTCTGTGCTTTTCATTCTATGATAGTTGAGCTAGAAAAATAAAGATGGCGTCTGAAAATTGCAGCTAGTCGTAAGTTTGCGTGTAAATATACATTTTTGATCGACGGTTTCCATTTTTTATGTCATTTTTTGCGAGAAATTACTATTGTAGTCATTAAATATTCAATTAGTTTTCACCAAAGCTCACTCTATTTTTCTGTAGATAGTTAAATTGTTACGCTGCCTTAGAAGTCTGTCTGAAATCATATTCGTGAGGCAACAAGTCAGCAGCCTAAGTTTTCAGACGCAGGCAAGGTTTAGCTTGTTAGCATTAGCACCTGCTGGTCGATGCCGGTAACTACACCCTCTGGCTGCACAAAGCATCTTTCTCCATTGACCATATCAAAGGTAGTGTATTCTGCCAAAATATTTTTTATTGCAAGCAATATATTTAACACAAATATTACTGTCCTGACTACACCAGGCTCTTTAGTCAACAGCAATCAGCCTGTATAAAAGCACACACCTTCAGTCACTCTTTGTCTGGCTTCACAAATGGATACAGGCTCCTTACTGGCTCTACTTTCCATAGTAGTTCCGCTCATAAGTCTTCAGTGAAGTCCTTCATTGTACTCCAAGTGATCTCTGGGTAACCTTCTGTAACGGCCCTTCAGCTTCGAAGAAAAGAGGCAGAGAGTTTTTGACGGGTGCCTTCGTTTTATTTTACTAAGATGCAATACACTTTGTTGCTGAAGTATTCATTGTCTCATTTCTTTGTTGCAAATGTTCTCCGTGCGTCACAACACTGTTTACACATTGACTTCCAAGCACCATAACAATCGCATCACAACTACAAAGAAAACATAAAAGAAACAATACAAACGACATTCACAATATGAACAAACATTCGCTTCACAATTAATGTTGTTCAAATGAATCAACAAAGCATACAAAAGAAATACATGCAAACAAACTAACCTCGCTCTGTTTGCCAAAGGGATACTAAAGCTTAAAGCTTGAAACATTTTCTCGAGTTTGTCTGCTTGTTAGCTCAAGAACAAACGTGAAATACTCTTGCTCCGTTTCCTTTCCCTTATATCCAATATGTTTATTTCGGCATAGTGGTGACGCCAAGCAAAACAAATGTAAATGGGAAGGCCATTACACCTTCAGCTATACTTCCTGAAAAGACTCCTGTGTTTACCTGTGATGAAATATACTCACCTGATACTCATCCGGTCGTGTGTGCTTTTTGGTATTCTCGTTTCCCATCTGCACCCGAACACTGGTAACAGAAAACAGACTCAGATATTATCATCATTGCATTGTTTGAAGCATCTAATGTGCTAGCATCCCTGTTTAATAAATACCTTTTTTTGGATTCGCTCATCTCTGCCTTACAGTCTGGTACTATTCTAACAATTACATCAACTAATGTGTTTAAAAGAATGAAATGGACTAAGATTTTCCATTGCATTTTAACATCACTGCAACAAGAATTGATGTGAATTGGAATTGTGGGAGGAGATAGAGCGTATGGAACAAATGACGGAGCAACCGATGGCGTGGTGTGCCGGCATAGTGCCTGTTGTAAAGCCGAATGGAAAAATCAGGATATGTGTCGATTTAACCAAGCTAAACGAAGCAGTATGCAGAGAAGGGAATATATTACCTTCTGTAGAGCAGTCGCCGGCCAGTTGAATCGAGAGAGAAAAATGACCAAGCTAGACGCACAGTCTGGTTTTTAAGTATACTTTACGTAGTAAGTATACTAATGTCATTATGTACTAGTAGTAAACTTGTAACTGTACTATTTTAATACCACTTGGGACTAAATTGGCTCACTTTTAATATATAAAAGTATGTTTAAGTGTAGTATATACTTTAAGTCCACAACTAGTTCATAATTACGTTTCTCATTTGTACTGCATGAGTATGAGTATGACTTATGAGTATACTAATAGTTCAGTAGCCTATTTTAATACTTGCAACAATTTTTAAGTTTATGAAAGTATATTTTGAAGTATACTCATTAAACTACTAGTTTAGAAGTTTTATTCTGCATGTATACTTGTAAGTTTTAAGTGAACTTAACATCATACGTGTAGTTTACTAATTATATATTCTTTTGTGATTTTAGTGTACTCTCAGTAAATTGTTAGTTTAGTAGTTTTATACTACAAGTTTTCTTTGAGTGAACTTAACATCATTGTAACGCAGTTAGATGTTGTGGGAGGACGTTCAACACACAATTTAATAATAAAATAAACAAATACAAAACACGGCCCCTTCACGGACAACTGCTGTCACATACAGTATAATAAAAAATACACAAATCCAGGCCTGGCCTCTCTCGTCCTTCACTGTCGTCGCTCCTCCGTGAGAGATATACGCGAACGGTGAGTTGCGCAGGTGTCACTCATCAGTAATCACGCCACCGGCCTCGCGTCGTTCTCCTACGGGCCCTCTGCCTCGTCCTGCTCGCCACATACCCTCATATTTCATAAAGATATGATAGGGGGAAGATGTTAAGTGAAACAAACATGTCTGTCCGTCACAGAAATTTGATGAATGGCCTCAGAAGACATCAGAACTATATATGTTTATGGTGTGTTCATCCTTTTGGAGCTCTACAGCGTTTGGCCATGCTCTGTACATGCTTTCCCCACAAAAGCATACATTATTCATAATTTTTAGTAGTAGAAAGTATTACTTGGGTTTGGAGCAACGCAGTGTAAGGAACTGATGACAAAAATTTTATTTTTGAACAAACTAACCTATTCAAATGTCTTTAATTTAGTAATTGGTAAAGCGGAAGCCACCAGGTATTACGCATGTGAGTGGCATTTAATGCTGTTTATTTCCTGAAACAAATAATATTAAATATTTCTCCACTTTGTGCTCTTCATTGTATTTTTTTAATGGTCTCTTTCTTTTTTTCTTTCTTTCTTTCTTTCTTTCTTTCTTTCTTTCTTTCTTTCTTTCTTTCTTTCTTTCTTTCTTTCTTTCTTTCTTTCTTTCTTTCTTTCTTTCTTTCTTTCTTTCTTTCTTTCTTTCTTTCTGCAACACTCAGCAACAGTATAGCTGGAGTTACAAGCATATCATCTGCTGGCAGCAGCAGCTTTGTTCCTTATCTGGTGGAGATGTTTTATAAAATCTATTATGGAATGTTTTATCTTGTAGGTTTTTTTGCAGCTTCTTATTTAATTGTTTTCATCCTCCAACCCACAGGTTAAGACATCGAGAAAGAGATATGCCAGAAGCTTCCTACATACCTGCACACTTATCAGCTGAACTAAACATAGCAGTCAACAAACACAAGTTTTTATTGTTTTTACATCATGGTTTTTGTGTATATTGATCAATAACAAAACACATCACCCGTCACAGAGATGCCTATTTTATGTGCAATATGTATTTTTTATAGCGTTTACTCATCTTCAATATGACAATATGTATAAAAGTTTGATTTAGAGTAGCCTATGTGTAAAATATATATATATTTTTATGTTTTATCAGATGTTGTAGAAAGATGCTTTCCAGATGAGGCAGACGTACATGCACCTGAACTCTGCTTTGACCTGGAGGCCTAACTACGTCCTACGCCCAGGACAGCTACCAAGGAGGCACACAAAGAGCCTAACTACTTGATATCGCTATCCTGGTGGAGCTCTGAGGAGCGAAGGCCTATATAACTC
>NC_136884.1:16197321-16377321 GCF_949152265.1 Phoxinus phoxinus
AAATACAATGTCTATTCAAGCTGCAAATGTTCATGCACTCAATGATTGTCTTTCATTTTACCTACTGTTTAATGAGCTGGTCCCAGTCTAACTCCATCACTCTGAAACCACTACAGTCTTTATACAAACACTCAAAGTACTCGATAAGAAACCAAAGCATTTTCATCACTGTGCCATTTTATTATATAGCCTCTTTCAATCTCATCTAAAACGTTGGCTCATTAGTAATCAGACCTGTCAGCACTGAAGCCCTGCTGTTGCCATTTTTCAGTTTCAGTTGTGAATGTGTGTCTTTTTTCCGTTATTTTGATTTGCATGTTTGTATGACCTTGCTAATAATGTTAACGCTTATCATCTTAATCTGCATCTAACAAATGTTTTAACCTGCTTTACTGACAGTGCAAGCTACTTGCTGTTAGCTGTCAGAACTATAATTTTACTGAGCTTTAACACTTTCCTATTGTTCCACTGCTGCAGCTACTCTGTAGTGGTCAAACACAGCTGTACTACTACAGTTGTACTTTTATAATTGTCCATTGTTTCTGAGATTTTATGCTTTCCCTAGGGTGCCACTGTAAAACTGGCCAACAGGACTAATAAAATTGCCGTCGGTGACAGAGCGTTGTACAGAAAATACAAAATGCAGCTGCTAGAATGCTTAAATCTGCCAAGAAAAATTAATCTGTTACACTGTTAATAATCAGGCTGAAATGGTTGCCTGTTCAGTACAGAATTATTATCAAGATTCTCATACTTGTTTTTAAGGCTCTACACAATCTAGCTTCAGTGTATCTTTCTAGTTTGCTAGTCTAGACTCAAAAATGAGAATCAAAATCTCATCTGTGTTGCCAAGACAAAATAGAAACAAGGGTGACCGAGCTTTCTCCTGAGTGGGTCCCAAACTCTAGAACGATCTCCCTCTCTCTGTCAAACCATTGGCTCTGTTTAAAGTACAATTTGAGAACTTCCATGACGTCGAATGATGTATTTATTAAAATCAGATTGGATTATGTTGGTTATTTTGGCATTTACCTAACGCTAAATCTTTGCTTTCCCCTGAAACACTGGGGTATACATACAAAAGGGGTGATTGGCAAACAACACACACCTTGGAACAATCAATGAACTAATTAACAAGAAAAACACAAAACATGAAATAACGTAAAAGTTCACACAAGACAGGTATCATGACAATACTAAATCCATAAAAACTTGGAGTGGCCTCTTGACCACTTAGATAGTAACTAAGTAACTAACTTACATTTTACAAGAACCAGCTATAAATGAATATTTATATAAATATATAAATCAATACAATATTGCTTTATTGTTCTAGTGACTATATTTAATCAAACTGTCATGTTAATCATATCATGTCTGCTGAGGGGTTAGACAATTCCTTTATCTTAAATATTCATTGTCCAAAAAGTTGCATGTGCATAATGAAACAACTTTGGCTGACAAACAAACAGAAGGCAATGCCTAAAGACCACGTACTCCCAAGCAAGCCACAACCAGGCCTTTAAACTTCTGTCCTGCAGAGGTTGCACATCTCAAGAGAACAAAGATTAACAAAAATAATCTTTCAAATAAGGCAAATAAATGGCTCCTACAGTTCTGTACAGCTGGTGCTGATATATGATACTAAGTTTCACATTTCCTTTTACAGCGACCAGTTACCCCACATTTACAGGATGGTTCATTGGATCTCTTCCCATTATAAATTGAAGAAGTAAGCGGCCCAAGCTCGAACCTGACTTCTGTCAGCCTCTACTTTTCTCCCAAGCATTTTCTGTCATTTCTGTATCCTATCCTGTGTTTGTGAAGTGTGTTTCATGCCAGTTAGCCAGTCCCACACCGATTTGGGGTTACAATATTGTATTGGGTTACAATAACCCTTTAATGGTAAAAATCCACCCACTCCTTTTTTTATATTCCACATGACACATGACTCATTTATATATTATTTTTGCACTTGCAGTAGGCCTATACTATATGTTCAAAAGTTATTTTTTATACTTACCTTTAAAAATACCTTTAACTGTACTTTAATTTTAAAAACATTTTATTAGCTTCATGCATTCTTTTTTTATCAACACTTTAATGTTGTTAAGTTTCATAAAAATTCAGAAA
The DNA here is from genome assembly GCF_949152265.1 of Phoxinus phoxinus. Lineage (NCBI taxonomy): Eukaryota > Metazoa > Chordata > Actinopteri > Cypriniformes > Leuciscidae > Phoxinus > Phoxinus phoxinus. The sequence continues at coordinate 16,199,455 of NC_136884.1, forward strand.
CATTAAGCAGTTTTGATTTAGACGCGGTTTAATGTTTGATGATCACGTTATTTTCCATTTGAGTGAGCAATTACTTGTTTCAGCTTCTTCTTCTCCTGTGTGATCCGGAGATTCTGTACTAGAGTCCCACCGGGAGGAGGCCCCGGATAAGCGGAAGAAGATGGATGGATGGATGGTAGAATTAGAAACATATCTGTTTTTATATCAATATTTTAATCAATATTTTCAAACAATGTAAGTTTCATAAGACTGTATGTAAAAAAGTATATTTAATAGGCTACTCGGTCAAAAGAGTTAACACAACTATAAGCCAAGTATACTTTGAATATTTAATTATACTTTTAAGTATATCTCGATCAAAAGATTGAGTACAAGTACAGGCCAAATATACTTGGACGTTTCTCTCAGTAGTCAAGTACTGTTAAGTGAATCATAAAGTATATTTCTGAGAAGTATATAAAATGTAGTGACATTGTAGTGACAAAACCATGTTTTTTTCAAGTCATCTCATAATTAAAAGTAAATTAAAAGTCACCATGTAATGGAAGTTTTGGCCTACTTGACTTCTGTATTGTGACATATTTCTGAGTGAAACCACTTTTCTTATGCGAAAAACTATAGAGCGGGACTTGACTCGGGAAGCTTTCTCTGCGTTTGCGGAGTGGGTGCTGGTGAACTGCAAATCTTTGTTTGAGGAGCTGTAAAGTATTTTCTCAATTTTATATTTTCAAATGCATTCAGTCTAATTAGAACATAGAAAAAGATGGTGCCGTTGATTAGTCTGCTATTTAGTCTCCTCTGTTTCGTAGCAAGATTATTTTCTCATGTCTACTCATGCTAGCTTGTCACTCTAGTCCAGTGGTTTTCAATCCTGTTCTTTTGGACCCACTTGGGGACCTGAGCCAGGAGAGGAGTGGTGAGTAAGAAGGTCAGTGCAGCATGATTAATGCCAGTTTCTCATTCCAATAATTAGCATGGAGTGACAGGATAAAAGCCACTGAGTAACTGGGGAAGGTGAGAGAGAACTTGGTGAGCTCGTGTCTGTGTGCTTCTCTGTGGAGAACAAAGCCAAAGGAACTGTTCAATTGAAGGGTCAGTGTTTATTTTGTTGAGAGAACTGTTGGAAAAAAGGTACACCTCTGTCTTCTCCTTGCCCTGAAGAACAGTCACAACAATTATGAGGAGTTTCGCTGCACTATTTTTTCATTCTAAACTTCGTGTGACAGTATTAAAACAAATAAACTGTGTGAGTAACCTGATATCCTTAAGGTAAGTCATTTGATTTGTATAAATTCACTGTTGAACACATTTTCATCTATGAGTTAAACCCACTAAATACTATCATACAACTTAACTCATAGAATTTTGACACCTAAACCTGAGATAAAGAATTCAAATCCTTTTGGAATAGTATTCTCCGGCTATCATCCATATTCCTTATAAACACAAGCTAAATTACTGTGAACCAGAAGGAACTTTCAGATTGGTGGAAGATTTCTTTGGGTGGAAGTTTAAAAAAAGGCAAGTTTATAGTAACCATGACTGTTTCAATCTCTCCTGTAATCTCTGTATAGGACTGTGAGCACTCAGAAGAGGACATGTCCACTACTCTCTGTCCATCCCAGTCGAGGGCTGGTGGATGAGAAGTTTCAGATTGTTGTAACAAATTTACCACCAAGTCAAAAGGTGACACTACACTCTCTACTTCAAACAGAGGATAAGGACTTCTGGGAGGCATTTGGACACTACATCAGTGATGAACACGGAACAGTTACAGGTGTGTGGTAGTCTAAATGCATGACTTACAAAAAGTTACAATTGTAACCAAAGTTTCACTGGAATACTATGTTTACGATAGTTATTGTTACAGTTAGAATTAAAAGGTGCAGATGACACACAGCTCAAATCTCTATTACTTTGAGTTACTGAAACCTCTCATGAGATGTGCACAGAGCAGAGCATCTCTCACACTGGCTGTTTCTCAATTCCAAGAACCCAAAGAACAAACTTGCATTCTTGTGAAGACCACTCTTCCCAGGCAATTGAGATGTGCTGAGATCTTGTTGCTTAACAGACCATCCCAGCATATTATAAGTAGTGGCTAATGCACAATTAATACAACATAACACAAACAAATGTCACAACCTATTAAAACACTTATTTCATATTTATTATAGACATTATTTTCATATAATTTATATCCTTTTATGTTACCGCGTGTATTTATGAAAATAAGTAGCCTATGTGCTACCTATTCTTTTTATGTCAAGATTCTTTTTAATATGCCAATAAAAATACTGCAGGCTTTCTTCAGGTTACCACTCATTAAAATTAAACAAAAAAAATGGACAAATGTTTACTTTCACAAGCTGTGAAAGTTTGTATTTGCAAGCTTGAAACGTGAGAATAAGAAGTTTAAAGCTTCCGTCCGGCGACTGCCTGTAGCGTCCTCTGGGATTTCTAACGGTTCAATTCTCTAAAGTCTGCATCCGATGCATTCTCGATATCAAGAACATATCCAGGTACTTTCATGTGTCCTCTGTACTTGCGTTCTTGTGTATTGGAATTAAACATCTTTAACAGAAAACCTTGCCATGAACAGATCCAGCAGCCGAAGGAGACCCAGACTCAATATGGATGGTTGACCAGTTACATCAAGGAAGTTCTGTTAGTTGTCTTATCTTGTTCCCTTTGATGAAGTTGCAGTCAAGGACATTTTCCGTTTTGGACTCATGAACCCATTAAATCATGGCTCCCTGGAGGGGAGATCGATTACAGTTTATGCGACTATATGGACTATGCGCTAATGCTAGATAGGTCCTCTTTCACTGTTGGGGAAGTTGAGGAGGACTCTTCCCCTAAACCTTTTTTGGCCGCTATGCCTGTGTCTTCAGACAAGATGGCCGCTACGCCTGTGTCTTCAGACAAGATGTCCACCTTGTCAGAGCCTCTTCCCATCATGGCTGCCACTCAAGAGCCTCTTCACAACATGGCCGCCATACCAGAGCCTCAGCTGTCACAGATGTTTTGCCAGAATCTCCAGCCATCATGAAGATTAGAGTCTTCAGCTGTCATGGACATCACATCTGTGTTCCTGGTCGTCATGAGCGCTGCACATGAAGACATTAAGGCTTTCTCTAGGCACTTGAGACTGGCTTCAAGTCTGTGGGAGGCCCCACTTTCTACTGCACTCCCTGTTACGGCAATGGCTATTTGTTGGGTTTGGACTGTGCACTGCACTTCAGTTGAAGGGTCTACTCCAGAGCCTGATCCAGCCCATGAGTTCGTTCCAGTCCCAGAGCCCAGCTTCATAACCTATGAACTTCCTGTCTGCCTTGATACGACCAAGGAGGTCACCCCTGAGATCCCTGTCTGCCCTGCGCTCTCACGCTAATTTGCCCTGTTTAGTAAATCTGCCTCTTAAAGCCTAAAAAACCTCCTGCTGTCTTTGTTTTAATGTTAATCAAACCACAAAGGGAAAAAAAAACTTACTGCTCTTGACTAAATAACTTTTGTAACTTTAATAAGAATGAATCTATATTTAATTTATACAGTGAAGACTATGCAGTGCTATTTTATTAATGATTATTAATTTTCTTTACCTGAAAATTCGTTCGAAGCTTCCCTGAAAAACATAAAAATCAGTGTTGTTTTTCTTTTCTTCTTTTTTTCTATTGAATATGTGCAAATATATATTTGTCAACCATGGTTCGAAATTAGATTTTTTGTTCTTATATTATTACTGACAGTTTGTCTTTAACAATATTTGAAATTTATTAGCTAGTCTAGTAGCTTTTTCACAACCTTAATTAGTGTGTGTTGCCAGAGTGACTGACCTTGAGCTATGTTAAATTTGCTTTATGGAACTAAAATCAACTGATTTTCAGTTTTCAACAGCTTTCGCACTGGAGGAACCTTTTCATAGTTCTTACAACTATTGGCGGACGAGTCGGATTTTGGCGCATTCGCACAGCAGGAACTAGGAACTATTGTAGTTCTAGGAAATCTTTTGGAGGAACAAATCTAGCTCCTACTTCAGAGTAGGGTCTAAACCAGCACTAGGAACTAGGAACTATCCGTGACGTTAGTGTTTGCTGATTGGCTGAACGCACGCAAAAACACCAGCACCCGCCATTTTTTTAAAAAGGCTGTGTAAACACACAGATTATAGTCTATATATTTACTCCAGAAACTAACTCAGTGATAAAACAGTGATAGATGGGCCTTTTAACCTTTACAATGAGGAGAAAATCCAACACAACTTTAAGGGGACCAAGAGAAATGTCTCCGTTTACTATCGTAACCTTGGTTCCCTGAGAGGCGGGAACAAGACATTGCGTAGCTACGCTGGGGGAACTTCTCCCTTCTCCACTTTTGTTGAAATCTTATAGGCTAACACCAGCTTTCATTCATTCATTCATTCATTCAGCTTGGAACAGTTGGCCACTTGTCGTGAAGTATGCAAATACTGATAGGCTGGCGGGCAGTATAAAATGCATGGGCGCGACAATTGCGTCAGAATCACGACTGAACGCTGCACAGCTGATCGAACCGCAAACACGGCGGCTAACGCAATGTTTCGTTCCCGCCTCTCAGGGAACCGAGGTTACGATAGTAACCGGAGACATTCCCTTTCGAGAGCAGTAACTCTACATTGTGTAGCCATGAGAGTAGTGAAGATAAGCCGGGGAAAACGGGGCCAAGAGCCACGGAAGAGACAGACAGTCAGCCAATAGCCGCACCGCTAGAAGTGCTCGCATCTGATAGGTGGAACTAGACCAATGAGACATCATCCCTGACCCTATCAAAATTGCATATACAAACGCAATGGAAGCGAAGACTGCACTGATCCAGAGCAGACAAAACAATAAGCACTCAAGCATGAAAGGAAACACAGTGTCAACAGCGTTAGCGGTAACAACTGTATTAAACACTATGGCCATATACACAGTCAACAGCATAGCTGTAACCACTTAGCAGACATACCTCTAGACCAGGCCCACGAAGAGGCAACAGCCCTCGTTGAATGAACTCATATGTTAGGGGGGACAACCTTTCCCTGGCACGCGTAAGCCAGCATGACAGCATCCACAATCTAGTGAGAAAGTCTCTGTTTTGAGACAGTTGACATCTTTCCCTTAGTACAGCAACCAAAGCACACAAAAAGCTGGCCCAACTGATGGAAGGCGGCCGCGCAAATCACATACATCCGCAAAAACCCTGACAGGGCAAACATCGCTCTGAGCGTCAGCGTCACGCGAGGATGACAGCTCAGCAGATAAGCGAGCAGAGACATATCCTGTGCTTTAGGCATGTAAGTTAGCCCTGTCTCGGCCGGAGAGTAACACTGCAGTCGCCGGGTCCGAAACAGAGAATATATTACCGTCCGTTTTTTTTTTTTTCAGGGAGAGCACCTTAATAGCAATTGAAACCAAGAGCTTGAAAGGTGGTAGAGAATGAGCCCTCAAAACTAGAGCTAGATCCCACAGCGGCACTGAAGCCGGTCATGAAGTACATTATCTCCTCGCTCCCCTGAAAATGTGACCACCAGAGCATGCCTTCCGATTGATTGCCCGTAACCGGGGAATGAAACGAAGCAGTAGCTGCCACGTATTCCTTCAGCGTGGGTGCACTCACATTATTTTCCAGTCTGTGCTGCAGGAAGCGCCAAACATCCGACATGGGGGGAACCACCGGGTCAACATCAGTATCCTGGCCCCATTTACACCAATCACAGTGATTGGATATTGTTCTTCACCATATAAAAGAAACATTAAAGCAAGATGTGTAATAAAAAATAAAAAACGATTTGACAAATTTACAAAAATAAGGATGAAAGATGTTTGACAGGAAATGCATCTTCGAAGTCACCAGCGTCAATCGCAAAATATTAAATGTGTATAGAACAATCTTTGTGAGGGCGACTGGCAATGGCTGGTTCTTGATTTTAAGATTCAAATCTTTAGACACAGCACACAACACAAATTTAAAGACAGACCTTTTCCGTTCAGTCATCATGACCAAATTGCATTCAAGCCTGACAGTTGTGTAGTGTGTTCCCGGCTTAAGGTGTTTGAATCATGTTTCAAACGACATCATTTCAGTTACCTTCACCAAGGTGGTCCATCAGCCTCAATCAAGTTGATCAGGTTGACAACCAACCCACTGATTGGATCAGCCAATGGTCATAAATGGTCAAAACTAACTAGAAACATATGAAAAGCTGGATTTAGCTGGATCTTCCAGCAGTTTTCCAAACTCTGCAATCAATTAATTCAGCCTACTGTACCTTCTCAGCAACAATGTCCATTTATTTGTATAGTGCTAAGACAACAGTTAGGTACTGTAGATGAGGAGGATACCTTGTAAGAAACCATGATTCAACATGGAAGTCCAACTCCTGACTGGCACATTTCTACAGATATATAATTCTACAGTATATTTCTCGAGCGAACAATGATCCAGACATTAAATACATGATGGTGGATATGACCTATTATATATACCTTAGGGACCAAAGATGAAAGTTTGGGAGGCACTTATGAAGGAACAGAGCCAATGGGGTTGCTGTGGAGCATGAGACCCGTACCAGGAAGTCAACAAGGACTCAGGTAGATTAGACTAGAACAATGCTTTTTATAACCAAGTTTAAATTCTGATTTCTTTTTTATTTGAGAGGTTTGACACTCTCTTCTGTTACCTAACTACATACTATTTTCTCCAGAATACGCAAGAGGGATGTTCTTACACCGATGGTAGTTCTCATTTCAGTTTACAATGGGCATCTATCTCAAGGCTTCAGCCAGAAACCACCCCTGGCAACGAGTGTCGTAGAGCGCTGGCATTTAGCACCAGGTGTGAAAAGGATAAACATCAGGGAGGAAGAAGTACATGGAACACTATTCCTACCTCCAGGTATGTACACGCACACACACACACACACACACACACACACACACACACGCACACGCACACGCACACACACACACACACACACACACACACACACAAACACACAAACACACATTAAATAACACATTTTCAACAATTTGGCTTTGGTTTATATTCTCTGGTATTTCCAGGGGTCAATATCTATTAAAGAACTCATGATAATTGCTTGTGTGTAAAAATGACTTGCTGTGTGTTTCTAGGCCCTGGCCCGTACCCAGGAGTGCTGGACTTGTGGGGAGCAGGTGGTGGTTTGGTCGAATACCGTTCTGCCCTGCTTGCATCTCATGGCTTTGCAACTATGGCACTTGATTACTTCGCTCCAAAAGAGCTGAGATTGGAAGATGTTGATATTTCTTACTTTGAGGTAATTTTGAACTTTTGACAGTCTCCTAATGTGGATCAACCTTGGCATTACATTTGATGTGATCTGGCATTATTAGTTGCCTGTGTTTCCAGAGGATATGCTCAAAAGAACACAAAAGTACACAAAAGGTTAAGTCAATAACATTGATTACATCATTACAATGGCACCTGTCAAGGGGTGTGTTTTTTTACACTTCTTTAGATGGTCAGGCTGGGAGACCAGCTTAAGCCAGGTGAGAGCAGCCAACCCGCTTAGGCTAGTTTTAGCTGTTTTTTCAACTGGGAGTTCTTGAATTTTATGTGTTGGAAGCAGGAAAAATGGGCAAGTGAGAAGATCTGAGTGATTTTTACAAGGGCCAAATAGCGATGACTAGACAAAATAGTAACTTTGTTTGTCAAGAAGATAGCTGTTGCTAATATGCCTTTCCAAAGTTTGTTTCTTGCCTTGCCCCGGTGAGGCTGCTATACCGTTCAGCACATGGCTGTGGATCTTTGAAAATTACCTACAAATTAATGAAGCTACAGGGGATGCCTGGCCAAACAAAATACAGAGAGCTGTACTGCTTCACTGCCTTAGCACAGAGGGACAATGGATTTTATACTCAATACCTATCACATGTACAACATATAAGGATGCAGAGGAAGCAGTGAAAGCCTACTTTGTGCCAAAAGCTAACATAGTAGCTGGTAATCACTCAGTGAGTCAGGCGCCTCCACGAGACAAGAATGTGCTCATCTCACGAATACGTAAGAGGCTTTTACTATAAACTGATCTTACACTGGACAGAGCTGTTATGATAGCACGCCAGATTGATCCTGCAGCTAATCAGGCTAAATCTATTTAATATTCCCGCCAAGTTACCGCCCCCATACAAGCGGTGCAGCACACAGTAAAACACAGAACAAGGGGAAAACCGTCACATGCACCTCTTATTTCTGCTCCGGTGGGGAAGAGGAAGTCATACTTTCGCTGTGTAAATAGTGTAAAAAAGATTTGACATTACGTTAAACTTTGCCAATCACAGACTGTGACAATCAAACTTGCGCGAGGTACTGTACTCAGAATATTCCCAGCAAAGCTCGCACCCCAAAGTGACTATATCTACTATATCCATAGCGCATAAAGGACATCAGGTGAGGTGAGAATTGGTGGCCAGAGATAGATGCTCAGGTTCATGATGCTGTCCGTTCCTGCCACATGTGTCTGCTCAATGAAAAACTGTCAAGTCACATCCGAGGAGCAGGATGTTCTGCTGGCTGTGGATAGGACACTGCTGCATTCGCAATAACTTTACCTGATTATTACAGCAAATGGCTGTAATGAGATCTCATTTACTCACACAGTCATAATGGATTATGTGGTTTAATTTCTTTCATCAGTCTTCACCTGCCATAGAAAACCATTGAGTATTGTAACTGATATTGGTGTTCAGTTTACATCTGCTGCTTTTGCTACTTTTCTGTAAAGAAGGAATATTCGACCATCGTTCCTCTCTCTAGCCGGCAGCTAATGGTGCTGTAGAGACGTTCAACTGTGTGCTCAAACACAAATATCCATCCAGCTACATCAGGCATGGAAACCTGTGGTAACTGACTTCTTGTACCATGTACCGTGCCACTCCACCTGCTGCAACTGGTACTTCACCCTTTCTGCTCCTCTATGGCAGGCAAATGTGCACAAATCTGTCTATTTTGCCAGCTGCTCCTGTGCACACACCAACTGACATGACTGTTCGCAAAAGGGTTATGCGGCTGCAACAGAAAATAAAAAACTACACTGATGCTAAGCGGAGTTCTTACACTCCTTTCCAGGAGGGGGATAAAGTGAGGGCATGAAACGCCTTACATGTTCCTAAGGGACACAGAATGTTTACTGATCCTCTCACGGTTGCCAAAACAATTGGGGTGCGTACATATGTTCTTAGTGATGGAAAGACACAGAATGCTTCCCATCTCACTGCATTTTCAGGCGCACCAACAACTCTGCCTGAGAACACTGCTCACTACACACACACTCATACCACTAGACCCAAACGTTATTTTCAGAAGCCTGGGTGGTTAAATGACTAAGTTACTAAAATCTGATGTTCTTAAAAAAGGGTGAAATATATTGTTGACTAATATTTTGAAAAGGAAGCCAGAACTGTCTGAGGGCCCTATCTTGCACCCAGCGCAATTGACTTTGTACACCGATGCATGTATCAATCCTATTTTGCACCCGCGTACAGCGGACTTTTCCCTCCACAGTCGCATGTCGGTAAATTAGGGAATGAACTTGCGCTCCTGGGGGCGGTTCAGCGAAAAGTGGAGGCGTGTTCCGGCGCAAACGTTCCCTGGTGCTACTTTGCAGTTTTAGAAAACAACTCTGACCAGGAAAAACCTAGTCTGAAGACAGTGGCGCGTTGCGCATTAGTCATATGCTATTTTAAGGGCGCGTGCTTGGCCATAATGTAGCGTGTGAACAATGCGCATACACTTTGATTCTCTAATCTAAACAGACGCAGCAGTTTTCTATTTTTGCATATCATACAATATTATACGGAAAAATATTAACACACGAGGGAAATCATTGTTGTGTCCATGTAGATGGGATATAAATATAGCTTACACATTTACCCAAATTATTATACGCCTGTTTAACCGAAGCTAATTTGGGTGGGTTTCTCCCATCCCCATACAATGTCACTTCTCTGTCTTTTACGGCCCTGACGAGAACGTCGGTGTCCTCGGCTGTCAACCGCTCCTGGCGTGCACCTGGCAAATCCACCGTTATAACAGCAATTCGCCATAGAACAAGCGCGCCTGCTCTTAAAGGGAATGTGAGAGGATGCTCTGATTGGTTTATTTCACATTATGCCCTAACCACACCTATGAATAATGAAGCTATTTCAGACCAACCCATTTTAGATTTGCGGGATCCGCCCACAAAGTTAATTGCGTTTCGGCGTTTGATACTTGCGTTTCCTATCGTTAAAATAGGGCCCAATGTATGTGTTGCATTCTGATGTAAAGTGTGTAAGAAAAGAAGTGAAAGAGTAAACGTTTGTTTCTCATGTCTCGTCTGCTTTATTGGTTAATAACTCCTGACAGATATAACAGAGTTGTTTTCCCATAAAGGAGTTTTTATAATGCCAAATTTCGGTCTATGCCAACTCCAAATTCTGTGTAAAGTTTGTCATGACTGGCTCTTAATCCATGAAAGGAAGGAGATCACACATTGGATAAATGCTGGAAAAGGGTTAAATACATAACAAATCAGAAAAAAAGCCTTGTGTGCAGCACTCTGCCCACAAGGCTAGTGCTCTGACCTGGGGTGACCCTAGTTAAATTCCTGGCTTATGGTCCTATTCCCTTGTTTCTCTCCAATTGTTTACTGTCTCTCACTGAATTTTCCAATCAAAGGCAGAAAGTTAAAATAATTCATATATAAACATTTTCTCTAAGTGGTGAAACAAACCTCCAACCATCACCCTAAAAGCAGAATCCATTGAGTTTGAGTATATGCAAACCAAAATTGGGTTGTGTGGTGAACAGTTGATTAATCTTTACAGATATGTGCGTTTATATTTGCGTGTACATGTTTCCTGTAGAAAGCATACCAGATCCTGAAGAATCATCCAGCGGTACAGACGGATCACCTGGCTGTGCTTGGGCTGTCTTTTGGAAGTATAATCTCACTCAGTATTGTGGCCTACTCCAATGTCATCAAGGTTTGCTTGGCCTACACCAGTGGTCTCCAACCTTGCTCCTGGAGAACAACTGTCCTGCAGACATCAGTTCTAACCCTGCTCCGACACATCTGCCTGTAATTTTGAAATAACCCCTGAACACCTTGATTAGCTGGTTCAGGTGTGTTTGATTGGGGATAAATCTGAACACTGTAGGACAGTAGCTCTGCAGGAGAACGGTTGGAGACCCACACACATGAATCTACATTTTGAATGCAGATATATTTTTCTTGTATTACATTGGTATGTTGATCAGTCTTTATTTATTGTCTTTTAGCCCCAGTGCTGTGTGTGTATTAACGGAAGTCACCTGATTCCTTTTGACAAAAACCTCTTTGAACTCATTGAGGAGATGAAAAAGTGAGACACAGAAAATATGTTATGGTGTTATAGTGTTTTGCCATTTTTGTTATTCAGTGTGGGCCCAAAATCTGAGCACTTAATTCACACTTAAAAGTGTAAAAATTAGACAAGTACTGCATCTATGTTATTGGCTTTCATAGAACCACAGTTACATTCATAACTGGCATTTTATTGTATGCCTCCTGACTGTCAGCGAGGCTTTTGGATGACCACATACCAGCATAGGAAAGAGTGAAAGACACACGTCTATCAGGAAAGAAAACTCTACTTGGGAGAACTACAGGAACAAAAACTGTATATGTTTTTGGCATCCGTCTGTCTCTGGAGACAATGGAATATGCGTCAAGGAGTCTCTGTGGTTGGTTTGCAGTGCCTGCTGTGACTGTACAGTCCGATTTTAGAGCGGCAGGCTCTGTTACAGTAGCTGCAGGTGTAGTATGTGCCTGGGTCTGTATCTGTTGGTGCTACTGTATGTCTGCTGATGCAACCCTCTGCTGTCTGCGCTTTCTTCGCTCTTCCCACTCATACTTTCTTTTCTTCTCAGACACCTGCTTTGACAGCTTGCCTCCATCTGCAGCGATCTGCAGCTGCTTGACGTTGCCTGCCTTCAAGTCTCGTTTACAAACGTCTTTGTAGCGAAGAACAGGCCTTCCTGCAGGTCTGGAGCCCGTAGCAAGCTCGCTGTAGAGTGGATCTTTGGGTATACAACCATCCTGCATGTGACTGGCATGGCCTAGCCAGAGCAGGCGTTTCTGGGAGAGTAATGCAAACATGCTTGGTATTTCCGCCTGGGCCAGGACGTCCTTGATTGGGACACGGTCTTGCCAGGTGATGCCCAGGATTTTCCTGAGGCAGCGCAGGTGGAATGAGTTGAGTCTGCGTTTTTGCCGGGAGTACAGGGTCCATGCTTCACTACACCGTAGATTAGAGTACTGAGAATGCAAGCTTGATACACCCTCATCTTGGTGTGGGTTGTCAGCATGGAATTATCCCAAGCTCTCTTTGCTAGGCGGGCCACAGCTGCTGCTGCTGCCTTGCCAATCCGAGTGTTTAGCTCGGAGAGGTTGCTAGGGATGGTAGAGCCAAGATAGGTAAAGTTATCTACCACTTCGAGACTGATGGTGAGGCCAAAATCTCTACAGGCATCCGCAAAGCGGCTGATGAGTTGTTGCAGAGCTTCCTCAGAGTGTGCAGTCAGGGCAGCGTCATCTGCGAAAAGCATCTCCCGTATCAGAACCTTCCGCACCTTGGTTTTTGCTCGGAGGCGTGCGGTGTTGAAAAGGTTTCCATCGATTCGAGTGTGGAGGTATATGCCTTCTTCTGATTTACTAAAGGCGTGGGTCAGCAGCAAGGAAAAGAGATGCCGAAGAGCATTGGAGCAAGTACGTAGCCCTGCTTCACTCCACCTCTGATAGGGAATGGAACAGAGGAAGAGCCATCGTACTGGACAATGCCTTGCATTTCATCATGAAAAGAGATGACGATCTGCAGGAGCTTGTAGGGGCATCCTATCCTTTGCAGTAGAGTGAAGAGGCCTTTTCGGCTGACTAGATCGAACGCCTTAGTCAAGTCGATAAAGGCGATGAACAATGGTCGCCTCGGCTCACAACATTTCTCTTGTAGCTACTCACATCTACTTTGACTGGTGCGTCCGGGGGAGTCGTTAAGATAACATCTCTGTGAATTACCTGGTTTTCCTCATTCACTCGTAGTTTATCTACATTCCTGGAATAACATTTTTAGTGCTAATCATTAGTAAAATATTTACATTGAACAAATTTACTCGATATTACTGTTGTTTACAAAAATGAGCATAGTATTACAGACAGTTATTTCAGTTTACATTGTTTTATCATGTGGCTCCATAATAAATCTGAACACTTAAGTCAAACCAAAAAGCTTGAAATTGGCCAAATTGCCATTTATGTGAAAGAAAAAGTGTTTACAAAAATATGTTTTATAAATAGACATCGGTACTATGCTCAAAATGTACATACACAAACTTTCGGGTTGTCAAAGATTACATTTATTTACGCATATTATTTTGTGCTCAAAGAGCAGGGAGCAATGAAAACTGTGAATGGAGACTCTCCAGTGCATCCAACTCTCAGCTGACTGTGGTAACATCCGTGCCATGTACTGTATGACGGCATGAAGAAGGCCTTCGGCCCAAGCGTAATGCTTGGTAACACCCCTAAAGTCCTCCTCGGGAGACATTATAACAGATCGGGGCAAACAGATGGAGAGATGGGTGGAACATTACCAGGAACTTTATGGAAGAGAAAACATTATCACCACCTCAGCAGTTGAGAACACCAACCTTCTGCCTGTCATGGATGAACTAGATGCTCCCCCTTCTATGGAAGAACTTTGTAAGGCCATCGATTCTCTAGCCTGTAACAAAGCACCAGGCAGCGATGGTATTCCTCTAGAGGTCATCAAGGCTGGGAAGAAGACCGTTCTTCTTCACCATTTGCATGAGCTCCTGTTACAGTGCTGGGAAGAAGGAGCAGTGCCCCAGGACATGCGTGACGCCACCATCATCACTCTCTATTAAAAAGGAGACCGTAGTGACTGTAACAACTACTGTGGAATATCCCTTCTCAGCATAGTTGGGAAAGCCTTTGCCCAGGTAGTACTAAACAGGTCACAGTCACTAGCAGAACACATATATCCTGAAACTCAGTGTGGATTCAGAGCAGGGAGATCAACAGTTAACATTATCTTCTCACTGAGGCATATGTTGATATTATGGATATGTTGATTTATAGTCTGTTTTGCTTATTTTTTATTTTCTTGCAATGCCAATTGTCTGTTTTTATTTAAATGCTCACAGGTTGGGAGAATAAAATGTCCACTTCTGTTGGTGACTGCAGGTGATGATCAGGCTTTTCCTGCAGTTGAATCTGCTGAAGATGTGAGTTACATTTCTTATGTATTACATTGTCTGCTGTTAAGATAATAACTGCACTGAAACCGTTGTAGTAACCTTTTGAAACTGTTTTCAAATGGCCTAAAATTGGATAACGTGCAAAAAAGTTTTTTTAAGGTTAAACAATGGAAATGTTTTTTTAACTCTTTCCCCTCCATTGGCGGAATTTTCCATCATTTATGACACAATGCTTCCCAGCCATTGACAGAAATTTCCTCCAAACCATGTTTCCACTGTTATAAAGTAAGGGGGTGTTATTACATCTTCTGAAATAGTACAGAATCTCTGGATCAAAACACAGAAGCAAAAAGAAGCAGAAACAAGCAATAAAAGCATTGCGTATGCACAAGTAAAATAATGCGATCATCAAACATTTTGAAGCTTGAAACATGAAGCTTTTTGTTCAAAATGTTGCTTACTTAATGTTGATAAGAAAAGAATGCATAAAGCTAAAATAAAATGTTTTTTTTTGTTGTTGTTGATGTTTAAAAACAAAGGCTCTGTTCTTTATTTTGATATATTGCCTGTTCAGATAGTCATACAACAAAATTGCGATTTTGCAACAATCACACCATGCAAAAAAATGTTGTATGAAAAAGACAATGACAGCAACTGTCAGTTTCATTCATTTGCGTACTAGCAAACAACAGGATGATTTAATCACTGTCAGTAGCTGTTTCCATCCAAAGTTGCGAATTAAACTTACAGTATGTGCAAAAGAGAGAAACGAGAAAAGAGAACAATATCGTCACAGGGAAATTGCATTATCAAATCAATTTTGATGACAGACAAACCAACATTTGAGATGAATGAGCAATGAAACTGATCCACTGGTTAGCCCAGTTATCCAATCACATCCTTTGTAGAGGTGAAGTCACATGAGTTTTTTGCTGCGCATTGAGGGATTTATTCAGTAAATGTGTTTCCATCGTAGTTTATTCTCATGTCTTTTTATCAGATTAAAAAACAAATGAAAACGATAAAAAATGCTGGTGCTTTCAGCAACTTTTATTTTATTTTAAAAAAGGGCAGGGAAAGAGTTTTTGTAATGCATTTATGTAATGGAAAATTAAAATGTACTAACTATTAATTTATTAAAAAGCTTAAATAGTTTGACATCATTTGGATCCCTGATATTTACCTTTTAAACCCAGATGGAGATGATGATGGAGAAAGCAGGAAATCGGCACTTGTTGGAAGTCCTGACCTATCCCGGGTCTGGTCATCTAATTGAACCGCCGTGCTCACCTCACTTCCGTGCAACTAACTTCAACCTACAGTTGACAAAACAGAAAGGTATACCGTATGCATGCATAATCAATAGATTTTTTTTATTATTGGCTTAATGCCAGTTCTAGGTTTAATTTGTGATTGTGTGTGTGTCTTTGAATTCTGATTTACATGGTGTTGTTGCTGCAGTTGTCATTCTATGGGGTGGACAGACCCAATCACATGCGTACGCACAAGAGGACGCATGGAACAAGACATTAGCATTTCTGCGGGAGCACCTCTACTTCAATGAAACACTGCATTATGGAAAAACATCTAGCTGTGTCATATCAGCTGTCTGAGTAACTTAATTTTAAGTTAACCCCTTTACATCTAACCGTTTTAAATCTCTAGGGTGTTTTTAATTGATGACATGATGATATAATGTTCTTATGATGGCCAGCTTAAGGAGAAATGGTATTGCATTTTAGTTAATTTTCAAATGAGTTTGTGGAGAGATGCTTTTCTTTAAAGATTTTACTGACCTATGAACAATCAGCAGCAAGCAGATACGCACAATACATCACCAAGTGTTTAAGCTACTGTGTCTATTTAACCAAATATTGAATGTATTTAGGGCTTCAAAACTAATCGATAAATATTATTAATAATTAAATGTATTAGTTGTTTAATAATAAAAAATAATAAATACAATAGATTATTAAAATAATCAACAACATTTAGCGATTAATCGTTTAGCAAATGATCACGTTTGCACAGAAACCATTTGCCAGCCATATCACTTTACAGTCGTGTAGCGAGTTCAGGACCGTCGCTAGTGGAGTAAAAGGTATTAAAGATTCTAAGGGCCCCCGCGATTTCAATATATGCATCATCATATATAGGCTACACAAAAATATATAGGCTTTCAAAAATACAATTAGTTTGCATAGCATTGCATTTGCTGTGTATTGACCAAGTTCATAAAACAATGTTTATGTTGGTAACAACATACGTAGATGCCACATTCTACTGCTGCAGACACGTCAATGCATCTGCCATCTTGGAACGGTCTCCACAAGTGATGAATCAAACATTACAAGAGATTAATTAACTGGCGAAAGTGGCTGTAGAAGCTGTTCTTCCAGCCCTCAGCGAGTCAGGCTTTTACAGCCACTACTTCCTCGTGCCAATGAAGGATGGCGGCCTCAGGCCCATCCTCGATCTCAGACATCTGAACCGCGCGCCCTTATGAAGTGGGCGTTCAAGATGTTAACATTGAAACTAATCCTCTTGCAAGTGTGCCTGGGGGATTGGTATTTCTCAGTGGATCTGAAATACACCTACTTTCATATCCAGAAAGCCTCCCATCACATACCTTTCTTGAGATTCACGTTCGAAGAGGTGACTTACCCGTTTACGGTCCTTCCATTCGGACTGGCTCCGCGTGGATGCATGGATACGGCCCTCTTCCCCCTGAGACAGAAGGGAGTGTGCATCCTGAATTACCTCGACAACTGGCTCGTATTAGCCCAGTCGGAGGCCAAGCTAGACACTCACAGATCCTTACTCCTCAGCCAGTTCCTGGGAGCAGTTCTCGACTCAGCCCAAATGCAGGCCACGCTCCCGCCAGATTGAGCTCTGGGGATCCAACAGCTCGTGGTGTCTTTCAAGGTCGGGGTTTTAACCCCGTGTTTCAACCCACACTTGGTGTCACGGACGTCTGAGGAAGGACCTCCTTTCCCAAGCGAAAGGAATGATCTGGAACCCCAACCAGAGTCTCGACAGAAGCCTATGGACCTTTCTGCAAGGGCCCTAAACCCTATTTCTGAGGCTAGAGCCCCATCCACTAGACGCCTCTACGCCCTTAAGTGGTCTGTTTTCACCGACTGGTGCGCAGCCCGGAGGGAAGACCCGATGTCCTGTGACATTTCACTGGTACTGTCTTTCTTTCTGCTGGACAAGGGTTGCACCCCTTCCACGCTCAAGGTCGATGTGGCGGCCATAGCAGCACGCTCCTGTGGCCGGCCAGTCCGTAGGCAGGAACAACCTGTTTTTTCACTTTCTGAAGGGGTCCAGAAGGCTAAACCCGCCTCGCCCCCTCACGGTTCCTACCAGTGATGCGCGGGTCAATGTATAAACAACCCGCACCCGACCGACGTTTTCAACTAACCCGCCCGCAACTCGGACCACAAAAAAAAAGAAAGAAAATATTGTACCCGACCCGCTTCCTGACCCGCGTTTTTTAAAGTAGCTATTGTAAATGCTCATCGCGTCATGGGCCATAGACGGAGGAACTAGGGGTGCGCATTTTTCTGAATGCTGTATGATATAGCCTAGTGTTTTGTAATAAAGGCTTGATTTATTCATTTATTTCGTTTCATTTTCTTAACAATTAAGATGCTGCATGTGCTGCTTCTCTCCCCGGACTTTCCCAACAAAAACCCCGCCCCCTCTCAGCAAATACATAAAACTGACATTACTGAGCTATATGCGTTTAAAAGTAGCCTATTAAAATGGCACAATGGCATTGCTCAGTTCAACGTGTTGGGAAATCGGGCATTTTGTCCCGCGTCAGCTTTTATTCAAAAGTTAATAACGCGCTCAACATTCAGGTAAATAAGGATTTCCCGCTGTCATCTCTGCTGCAGACTGAGCTTGTGCGTCATCCTCGCGCAGTTATTCAGCCAATAAAGTGTAGACCTATGTATTTCATAGAACATTATTGTGTCTAGTAGCTACTATATAAATTACAAAGGTTTAATTGGCATCTTTATTTCAAACGACCCGACCGACCGCGACCCGAATATCATTAAAAATATTTTTGGATTACTCGTAACCGCGGGTAACCGCGGGTGACCGCAGGCACCCGCTCATTTTGGATCAACCCGCGCATCACTGGTTCCTACATGGGACCTGCCTGCGCTCCTTTCCGAACTGCAGCCCCTTTCGGTAAAGGCCGCCCTCCTGCTAGCCCTAGCATCGGTCAAGCAAGTGGACGACTTGCAAGCGCTATCTGTGAGTGCTTCTTGACTTGAGTTTGGGCCTGACAACTGCAAAGTTGTCCTCAAACCAAGACATGGCTACATACCTAAGGTGCTCTCTACTCCGTTCAAAGCACAGGTCATTACTCTCTCTGCTCTTTCCCCCTCTGAGGGCGAGCAGGAGTTGCAATTACTCTGCCCTGTTCGGGCCTTAAGAGTATATATTGAGCACTCTGCCCAGTTAAGGCAGTCGGAGCAGCTCTTCGTGTGCTTCAGTGGCCACACCAAAGGGCATCCGGTCATGAAGCAAAGACTTTCCCACTGAATAGTGGATGCAATTGCGCTAGCTCATGCTTCGATGGGCCTACAGTGCCCCATCAAGGTAAAAGCACACTCAACCAGAGGCATGGCTTCATCCTGGGTATGGTCCAGTGGAGTGTCTATTGGCGACATCTGTGCGGGAGCTGGCTGGTCCTCGCCGTCCACCTTCGCCAGATTTTATAACTGGACGTCCCTGATATTCATCAGATATTCATTTAGATATTCATACATGCTTAGAACTACAGTTGTAAATGCACAATCAACTTGCTCTCGAGTGTTGACAGAGCAGCTTTGACCGTTCCAATATGGCGGAAGGCTTGCGTATAGCGGCCTATGGAGACATAATGAGGCATCTATATATATCTAGAGGTAACAATGTCAGTCTCTAAACCAATTACTATTATGGTGTATTTGCATATGAATAGCCTATTGCCAAGTTATAATATTTTACCTTATCAGATATGAATAGCAAACCTTATGACTACTGTCAGCATTGCCAAAATGCCAAACATTGGAAATGTTATTTTAAAACAATTGTTTTCAAAAAGTTAAAACAACAGCCCCATATAAAGTACTTACCTGCCCTTAAAGTGATAGTTCACCCAAAAAACTAAATTCTCTCATCATTTACTCATCCTCATACCAATCCCTGATGTATATGATTTTCTTTCTTCAAATACACACAAAACAAAGATTTTTACGAAAATAAACTATCTTTGTGAGTCCAAATAATGCAAATAAGTGAATGGGTGCTGCTTAGGTGACGCTTGAAATGCTTGGTTTTTCGTGTGGATTTTCCAGCTACAAATGAGCGGCATTATGTGGGATTATATGGACTAACATCAATTATGTTCCTAAAAATCTTCTTTTTTGTTTATCTGAAGAGAGTAAGTCATATACATTGTGGATGCCATGAAGGTGATTAAATGATGAGAGAAATACAATTTTTGGATGAACAATCCCTAAAGGATCAAAAGAGAGCTTTGTTACTTTATCCAATTAGAGAATGTTCTTAAAGTCTGAAACGATGCTATCAAGGTTGTTAAAGTTGTTCATCTACAAAATGTGCTTTTAATATGCAAATTCAATACTTTCGAAAGTAAAGTGAGTTGTCGCAGTGTTACACTAATTATATTTTTAATAATTTATGTGACACAAGGGATGTAATGGGCAGGTGGTCTTGTGATACACTTGCTATTCCCATAAAATAATTATAATTTTTGAGAGCAGTACCTGTAAATGGACAATATGAGGTGTAAATGTAATAACATTTTGAAAATGTAATAAAATGTGCAAATGAGATGATGAATGAATTTGTGTTCCTTCTACCTCTTACCAGTTAATGGTGTCTGTGCTTTTGTTTTTTTTGTTTGTTTGTAAGCCAGTGATTATAGTTTATAAAGTTATAAATATGGATATCTTCCAACAAAAGTGCATCACTTCGCGTCAGAAGGCCAAAACCCCTTGGAGTCGTACGGATTACTTTTATGATGCATAGATGTCCCTTTTTGGGTTTCAAAATCTAAGGTATCATTCACTCCTATTATAAAGCTTGGAAGAGCCAGGATATTTTTTAATATAGCCTAACTCCGATTGTGTTTGGCTGAAAGAAAGAAGTCATATTCCCCTAGGATGGCTTGAGGCGGGTGAGTAAATTATGGGATCATTTTCATTTCTGGGTGAACTACTAACCTGTAATGAGTTGCCGTTGATAAAAAGAATAAGCAAGTTTAGAACGCGTACAGAGTCCATGCAGACGGATGTACATGCTAACAAATGTCTTTCTTTACTTGTGCTCCATTAAACATGGTCTCAAAACTTCTTGTGGCCTTTCCTTGTTCACACATACACAAAACCATTCTTGTAAACACTGCATAAGATTAAAATCCACCTTGCATGTAGCATGCTACTCTGCAGTGCGGTCAAAAACTGTGTGCTTCCCAATTACCAACGCACACACTTGTTGCTCATGTGCTCTAATTATACTCACAGTCACAGCGCCACTCAGTGGACAACAAAAACTTTGCGTTTTACCCCTTTAACACAGATTTTCAAGAGGTCCTCGCTGCAGCCTGTAGCACGATGACGTAGCTGGATGGTCCAATACGTAGTGGACTCTGTTACGCGCATGCGCGGTGGTGTGTTTTGGTGACGGAAACAATCACACGTGCTTTGGTCTTCCAAGAAGAATAAAGTGGTCACTTGAGTATGCAAGCTCTTTTCCGCCACATTTCTCAGAATTGTGAGATATAAAGTCAGAATTGCGTGAAATAAAGTCTCAATTGCGTGTTATAAAGTCAGAATTGCGAGATATAAAGTCAGAATTGGGTGTTATAAAGTCAGAATTCTGACTTTTTTTCTCGCAATTCTGAATTTATAACACATAATTGCGAGTTTATATCTCCCAATTCTGACATATTTTCTCAGAATTGTGTATATAAACTCGCAATTGCGAGTTATAAAGTCAAATATTATTCAAAAATATTATAATTTTTTACCTCAGTAGGCTAGTTTAATATCTCACATCTCACAATTCTGACTTACACGCAATTGCGACTTTATATCATGCCATTCTGACTATCTCCCAATTGCGTATTATAAAGTCAGAATAGCGAGATATAAACATGCAATTCTGAGAAAAAAAGTCTGAATTTCAAGCTATATTTCTCGCAATTGCGAGTTTATATCTCATAATTATGACTTAATAACACGCAATTGCGACTTTATATTACGCAATTCTGACTTAATAACACACAATTGCGACTTTATATCACGCAATTCTTAGATAAAAAGTCAGAATAGTGAGATAAAAATCGCAATTACCTTTTTTATTTCTCACTCCGTGGCGAAAACAAGCTTCCGTACATGTCTTGCAGACACTGAACAGCAAGAACCTTATGTACAGATCACTGGAAAAACGAATAGCCATTAAAGAAGGAACTCTTACCAGGCAAAATATCATTAAGCATTTTTTTTTTTTTTACATCTGACAAGATTTATTTTCTTGATGCGGTTATTATTTTTGCATTTTCCCTTGGATGTGTACTGGTATTGTAAGATGTTTACAGACCTTATTGTATTGTACCTTTAAAATTACAGAGACAATTAGATTATTGGCTCATTTTTGCTTCCACTCAACAGCAAAAAAAAAAAAAAAGGCTAATAATAACAACCCCGCAATATCCCCGCAACATTTAATTATGACAGGTTTATACTGGTTCTTTAAATGCAAATTGACGTAAATTATATTTTTTTCCTATACCAATTACACAATATTTGTACTAAAATAATAAATTAAACAATTCTTATTTATGGTTTCCCAGAAATCAGTACGTTGTTAAATAAATTAACTTGCCAAACTATAAATAAATACCAGAATACAAATGGTAAGAATAAAACAAAAAGAATAACAAATATTTATTTTTTTACACTACTGTACCCCCTTTAAAAGATAAAAAAAAAACAAGAAACGCCTTTTCGAAGACAGATAAACACTTATACCCAATGGTATGTAAATTACTCTCTTGTAAATAAAATGTACAAATCAACTTTTCAGTCTCAGAATTGTTCTTTGTCTCTCTTATGTTTTTTTACACTTGCATTTTTTTAGCCTTTACCTTTTCTACTTTAAAACACTGTCCTCAATCAGTATATAAGTTGACAAATTCAAAAAAACTGTTAGATATAAACACTTTTTACCTGCAACATGTTGAGCAATAAGGAAAATGAAACAATATTTCCTTCAAAAACAATTAAACACTTGAAGAAACCCGTGGCCGTGACTCACAACAAGAGGTTTTCTTTTTTTCTGTATGCAAATTAGTTGCAAGTCAGTGACGCAGTCAAATATACGCGAGTCAGTGGTCGTTCGTTATCGTCGGGGCCCAGTTCGTTGGTGCACAGTTGCAGCTGATGAATTCAATGTTGCTTACTCCCGCACATTCAACAGTCCCGAAAATGAGTTCACTTACGTCCATCCGACGAAAGCAGCAAATAATGAAGTCACTTACGATACGAACGCAGTTTTACACGAGCAGTCCCGGACACGCGATGAATGCAGTTGATCCACGTCCCACGATGACGAACCACACAATCTTTTTCAGTCCCGGATGAATTCCGAAGTCCACCACGAACATCCAATAAGTTCGACACAGTTATTGACCATGAATTTGAGGGTCACTAGCTTTTAAGGCCTCGATGCACACGTCTGGACTAAGCGCGTTGACTCAAATCACAGAGAAGATAACAGAAATAATAAAAAAACACTTCAAACAGCAAAACAAAAATAAACCAAGCGTCATTTTTCTACACTCTGGGCCTTATATTACATCGAATATATGAAGTCTCCAAAATGACGCACTTCTAACACCAGCAGTCAAATTGTCTACCGTCTTCTCAAGCCATGTGCGATGCTCCTCCCCCTTCACGTAACTCACGTTATGACGCAAACAAATCATGCTCAACAGTCACTGGCCAGCAATAGTACATTTACATTCAAGACTATCTCATTGGATATGAAACAAAACATGTAGTTATATCACATTGAAATAAATAAATAAAATGTAAAAGCACAAATTTCAATAGCGATGTTCGCCGGAGTCAAATGTGACGTCACGATATGGGCGTGGGCGCGAACTGGTTGGCAGAAACGAACCAAAACATGTCGCAGACTCGCAGCAGTCTGTGTTTTGTCAGCATATGCTAATTATTTGTCAGAAGAAGCTAAAAGGAGATATAAGATTAAGCTTTTATATAACCAGAGTCCAGGGTTCATGTTCTCTGCCTGATCAATATCACATGAGTGAGAATTGGAGCAAAAGCCTGGACACATGGCCAGATTTGACATTCGGCGACATCTACCTGTATCTCATCGACACGCCATCTCTATGTTTACCAAAGAGTCGATGAAGGCATACAAATCTTTAGATGCCTATAAGTAAGTCATAATAGGAAATATTCATACGAATATTACTTGTTTTAACTAAGGATAACTGGTAAATGTGTTACAACTAGAGTAAAATACATGTGTAATTTATCCATGGGCTATATTTTGAATCAAAATTATCTTACCTCTGATATATAACATTGGTTAACATATACGTAAAAATGTATGAATGAAAATACAATAATTTGCCCTTAATTTATAAGGGTATGTCAGTGTTATTATACTTCCATTGCTCAGTCACAGCATGCACACAAAAAGTTATGTAAACAAACACTTTTGACACGTCTTCCGAGGTATTTTGTACAGTTATTCATTCATTAATGAACCCATCAATGCGATAGAACCTACTAGTAACATTTATTTACAAAATTAGTTGTAATTTTTAACGCAAAATGTAGGTAGCAGACGCGATCGTGGTCCGCTGGCTCCCATTGTTTTACGCTGGGTTCTAGACGCCTAATTAAAAAAATTCAAAGCTTTCTATCTTGATTCAGGCTGTTTAGGTACGTGGTAGAAGCTCTTGGGGTTAACGCTTATCGAACCTGTTAACACAGCCGATCACAACGCACGATACAACCATTTTTCTTCTGCGTTTGCGCTGCGCTGCAAGCAGTCATTACTTTTCTTTTGCCAACCAGAGCGCACGTAACAGCGTTGTGACGTCACGGGCGAAGATCGCTATACTTCAAAATAAAAATAAACATTTATTTTAGGAGTCCCTACATATATTTTTTAAGCCATCACCAGGGCTGCGTTCGAAACCGCATACTTCCCTTGCGGTATCTATATAATGAAAGTTCTATATAATGAAAAACTTATGGTTATTATACACTTTAATTGACTATTGCTGTTATTACTTGACTATTAACAGAATTGAAGCCCTGCTGTAACTGTCATGCAATATGAAAATAAACTTTTATTTGGTTAACTATGTGTATATGTGTTTTTCAATGGTCATATAATTGCATAGCGGTCTCGTGCGCCTTCTTCCCGCTCACAGCCGTACACCGTTAATGACAGTTGGGTGATCATCGCTCTCCACTTCACGTGAAGTGATGTATCGATGTTCCCTTATTCCCTATGCCGTGCGCAGTGCCCTTCGAACTGAACATGTTCGCTCCCTTCGGATTGGAATCTCACTTAAGATGGCGGAATACCCTGTGAAGTCCACTTCGCAGTCCACTTACGGTCGAATGGAATGCACCTTGAGAGGTGGCGATGGGTTGTCAGGTCAGAAAGAGGATGACACACAAACAAAAAAAACTTCACAGGTGAAAATTGATAGAGTGGCTTATTAAAACACTACTATTGCATTTTTTTATACATCTATAAATTACAGGAACGTCTGTCTATCTGCCTGTCTGTCTGTCTGTCTGTCTGTGTGATATCTCTCGATCCGTTAGTCCGATGGATTTCAAACTTGACAGGTGTCTTGCTACGGGCACTAGTAAGTGTTTAGTTTAAAGACTTAAGGCCCTTCCACACTGAGTGCAAAATTTTCGTATGCGTTTTTTCGTATTCGTGATTCGGTGGCTCTGAATTGTCAAAGCACCATTCAAACACCGTTCAAACTGCTTGTTACGGAAGCGAAAAACGCAGAAAATCAAACCCGTTTTGATTTTTATTATGACGGACAAAGTGTGCAAGCGTGATTGACATAACGTGAGGTCGTATTTATTTTTTAACGTGCGGAAATTTCGGATGTGAATTTCGCACTCAGTGAGCCTTTAGTTTAAACTAAGCCAAGTTTGACGTTGTTTGGATTACAAATGCAAAAGATATCGTTAAATATATCGGTACACTCTAAAAAATGCTGGGTTGTTTCAACCCAATTTTGGGTCAAATATGGACAAACCCAAACGTTAGGTTAAAAATGTAATTAAAAAATTTAACCCAACGGCAGGGTTTGTCCATATTTGACCCAAAATTGGGTTGAAACAACCCAGCATTTTTAGAGTGTAAAAGAAGCACACATTGAAGATGTTTAGATGATGTTTAAAAGGTTGTGGTTTTAAAATAAACATTCTGACATTAGAGCATTTAATAATGCCTATTAAAGATAGTCAGTGCTGTGCAGTTTCTGGCAAGATGTTCCTGTGTACATCTTTGCAATTGTGTGGTTTGAGTGACTTTTTTATTTCCTTCCTGAAATGTGGACTAGAATAAAGTAGAGTGTGAATGTGCACGTGTCCATTACTGTGTGCCATTCACATACAAAACAACGTACACACAATTTGAAATATGTAAACAATATAGTAGGCATACAATATACAATACCATGTGCAATATAAAGTACAGAACATCTGCATTTCTTTCTTTCTTTCTTTCTTTCTTTCTTTCTTTCTGTTTTATTGCTTTACACATAAATAGCATATTAAGTCAATTCATCAAAAATCTGCCAACAAAAGTCTGGGAAAAAAAACTGGTATACCGCTTGACATCCTGTCCCCCTCACTTTTGAAATGATGGCTACGGCCCTGCCCTCAGGCCATAACTCCTTGTTCTCCAAGACTATTTCACCATGAAACGGAACAGTGTGTCACAGAGCATGGTGTTCCTGAATGCCTTCATATAAATCAGGGTGGTTTTAGAGAGATCTAATTGTGTTCCAAGTTGGGTGTTAATCCAAAATGATAGTCTCAGCCTCAGACCACGTATCGTTGGCTGATGCATATGGAATACTTTTCTGGAAACACCCATAGACAGTATATAAGATGGACACAGCGACCCCATAGGTTTCAACGGAGAAAAGTGAGAAAAGTGAAGCCCATTAGAAGCACTCACTTCCTGATGGCTGAGCGTAGTGCGCAGGCTCAAACTGAGCTTGACGACGTAGATGTGACGTGAGCAACCTGTCTGACAGCTGTAAGTCTTCTAGTAGCTGTGCCGAGAGAAATCTGAATCATTCCCTTCCGAATCTCGCAGAGACGGAGAGTGTGAGTATTAGCTGTCCATGAGCTAGCAGCGGGAGCAACTTTATGACTCCATATGGGCTTCTCCCTTGACTTTATCGGACTTTATGCCTCCACGTCCCCCCGATTGCATGGGAGCTTCAATGGCGGCCCCCGGGGGAAGCTTCAGTTTCCGGCTGATGGATTACCCCCTTAGAAACACTTTAGTAGTTTTGAAGTTTGATTTGTTGAATTCTACAGGATGTCCGGGAGACGTGTGTGTCATGTTCTTTATCGGTCCACCTGGAAACAAATGCCGTGGCACCAAAACCTCTCGTGGAAGAAGAAAAGCCGTTGTGTTTACAACTGTGACAATGAGCGCTTACCAGGATCAACTTAACACTGGATTTTCACAAGTATGTGAAGGTCGCGGCTCCATTGTTACAGTAAACTTGTGCGAAGTCCTTGAATGAATCATTTATTAGATGCACGGTGGTCTGCTATTGTAGAGGCATCGGCATTATATTTTTTACGCCCCTAAACATGACGCGGAACAAAACGAACTGTGATTGGTTATGTTACATGTCAGTCAAATGTCATCTTGGGCTGTTCTTGGCCAAGAAAAGCTGCGATCTGACTGCCGTCAGTCTGAAGGTCTGGCTATGAGAGACTACCAAAATTAGGACTTCTCCTTATCATTCTGGCCAGTTGATAATACCTAGAATATAAAAATCGACTTCTGGTGGTAGATCCTTTTCCTATTTAGCACCTAAACTTTGGAATAGTCTTCCTAGCATTGTTCAAGTTTAAATCTAGATTAAAACTGCATCTCTTTAACCTGGCATGCACATAGAACATTATACATTTATATTATTCAAATCAGTTAAATGATTAGGCTGCATAAACTAGCCGGAACTGGGAACACTTCCTATTACACCCAATGTACTCGTTACATCATAAGAAGATGGCATCTACATGTATATCTTCGTTTCGATGTTTATCTCTAGGTTTACTGTAGTCATCCGAATCCGGGCCGTATCCAGATCAGATGGTGGACCTGCACCTAGACACGACCACAACGCATCCCTGAAGAGTTAGCAGAGATTGTGTCACTAGTGAAGGCCTCATCGAGACGATAGCCAGTGGCGAACTCGTCTCCATACCGGCGTGATGACTCCGATCATCTTCAACCAGACGGAACTGGATACATTTTCTGAATGTTCTGATCCAATCTGACTTCTGACCTATAATGTTGCCTGACCTGCTGTACAGTCAAAACTAAATTTGTTGCGTTATTTTCCTGTTATCACTGTAAAGATGCTTTGAAACAATCTGTATTGTAAAAAATATATATATATTTTTAATGTTCTTTAGCTAAATATATCTAATTTATTGTATATTACATGCTCTTACAAATGTATACATTTTGTAAGTGTAATTAGAATACCATTGTAATAAAATGTTAAATTATAAAAGTATAAAGTTGGCACACCACGGCTCCAAATATAGAAATGTATTGACAGACTTTCACAAAGGTGACGTTTTGAGCACACAGTGTCTTCATCAGACCTGAGCCAGGAGAGGAGCGGTCAGTTACAGCATGTCATGTGCAGTATGATTAAAACCTGTTTCCCATTCCATTAATTGTCATGGAGAGACAGGATAAAAGAAGCTGAGTAACTGCAAAAGGCAAGAGAGGTCTCTGTGGAGAACGAAGGCAAAGGAACTGTTATATTGAAGCATCAGTGTTTGTTTTGTTGAGAAAACTGTGAAAACCATCTTCTCTTTCCTACCCTGAAGAACTGGCACAACATTATGAGGAGTTTTACTGCAGCATGTTTTAACCATAAACTTCTGTATATGACATGCGTGACAGCATTAAAACAAGTAAACTGTGTAAGCAACCTGATTTCCTTAAGGTAAGTCATTTGATTGACATAAATTCAATGTTGAATTTTGTTTCTAAATGCACAGTGTAACACAATGATCAGAGTTTATGGAGTCGTTTACATTTGATTGATCCGAATGGCAACCATAATTATGCAGAAGAGAAAGACATAAAATGTATGGTAGATGTGGGAAGCAGGTGCTCCTCAGTTGTTTAAATACAGTAATTTTCTAAGTCATGGCGTTTTTGCATAATTGTCTCCTTGATCTTCAGCAGACAAGTAATACTGCTTAACCCTGGAAACTAAATAAGGTTGTATTTATGTATTATAAACATGAGATTAAGAATGAAAATGCTTTGAGAAGCAGTCAGGTGTGTGGAAGTTTAAAAACATGTCAATGCAAAATACTGATGAACTGCAGTATACCATCCTATACAAAGACAAGCCAGATATTGCAAAAATAGCACAAAACACCCAGAAAGAAGAGAATGGAGAAGCAACCGGTGGAGATGTTATTGCCGTTATTTTCAAAGAAACATAGAAAAACACAACCCATACAAAAACAGGTTGTAGTAACCAATTCCCTTTTCATCTGCTGTAATCTCTGTATAGGACTGTGAGCACTCAGAAGAGGACATGTCCACTGATCTCTGTCCAGCCCAGTCGAGGGCTGGTGGACGAGATGTTTCAAATTGTTGTAACAAATTTACCACCAAGTCGAATGGTGACACTACACTCTCTACTAAAATCAGACAATAGCATCTGGGAAGCGTTTGGACACTACATCAGTGATGAACATGGAACAGTTACAGGTGCGTACAGTGTAGTAATGCATGACTTTTTTACTTACAATAGTAACCACAGTTTCACTGAAATTTTTTTTCACTACAAAATCTGTTTTTTTTTAAAAGCCCTAAACGGCTTAACTCCAGTCTATTTAACGGATCTTCTATCACCCTATAATCCATCGCGCTCTTTAAGATCACTAAATTCGAGGCTTTTGGTTATACTTAGGATATCTAAGTCCACCAAAGGAGGGAGAGCATTTTCACATTTAGCTCCAAAACTCTGGAATAGCCTTCCTGATACTGTTCGTTGCTCAGATTCGCTCTCCCAGTTCAAAACTAGACTAAAGACGCATCTCTTCAGCCAGGCATTCATATAAATGTTTTAATCTTACAGTTAAATCCGGCCTCTAGTTCATAACCGCCAGAGGAGAACTGGCCCCCGACTGAGCCTGGGTTCTCCTAAGTTTTTTTTTTCTCCATTAGGTCACCTAATGGAGTTTTTCGTTTCCTTGCCACTGTTGCCTTTGGCTTGCTCAGTTGGGGATATTCAATTTAATTAATCAATGAATAAAACTATTGATTAGCATTACCAAACATGGACGTTTTATTATTATTTTAATTTAATACTGTGAAGCTGCTTTGATACAATCTGTATTGTGAAAAGCGCTATACAAATATTCTTGACTTGACTTGACTTGACTTTTTTATTATCTATCTTGTTATGACAGTTATTGTTACTGTTACAAAAAGGTGTAGATGACTCACAGTTCAAATCTTTATTAAATTACTGAAACGTCTACTGAGACTTGTGTGTACAGAGCAAAGCATTACTCACACTGTATGATGTGACACACAGAGTTGTCCTGAACAGTTCTAGCTATTCATAAAGTTTAGGGTTAGGGTTAATGCTGTTGGACAGATCTTGAATTTGGTTGGAAACTAAAATCAGAAATCTGTTAAAACCTAACATTAGCCATAAAATTCCATATTTAAATTAAAATATATATTTTGGTTAGCATGGATATTGTTGGCATGACATAAAACGTTTGACAGAGCCAGGATATTGTTGTAAATGAAAAAAAAAATAATCTGCATACTGAGAAACTTGGATGATGTAAGGTTGGACACCTTTCAAGATCTAGGGCCCTATCTTGCACCCAGTGCAAATGACTTTGTACACCGACGTATCATTCCTATTTTGTACCCGACGCAAAGCGGACTTTTCCCTCCACAGACGCACGTCAGTAAATTATGGAATGTAAATTCCGCCACAGACCAGGAAAAACCTGGTTCCCTATTTTAAAGATCTTAAACGCAAGTATCAAACTCGAACCTCAATTGACTTTGTGGGCAGATGGGGTGGTTCGCCTTATGGCGAGAACGCTCATCGTCTCGTGTCGCGTCTCTATGCTGAAGACTTCAATGATCGTGATCT
Organism: Phoxinus phoxinus; assembly: GCF_949152265.1. NCBI lineage: Eukaryota > Metazoa > Chordata > Actinopteri > Cypriniformes > Leuciscidae > Phoxinus > Phoxinus phoxinus. The sequence continues at coordinate 16,230,254 of NC_136884.1, forward strand.
GAGTTTATTTTATTATTTAAAGCCAGGTAGAGGTTATTTTCTTAGTTCACTTTTTGTTATTTATTTAGAATATAGCGTAGAGAAGCAGTGGCCCGGAAGACTCACCTGTTTGTTGTTTCTGTCGGGAGTTAGGTAAGATCTTTCCTGCTACGATATGTTTAGTTAAAGGGATACTCTACCGTTTTTCATATTAAACTATGTTATTCCCTTAACTAAGACGAGTTGATACATACCTCTCTCGTCTCAGTGCGTGCACTTAATCGCTCTGGCGTGCCGCGACACTTTGATAGCACAGTTCATTCAATAGGGGCCAAGCAGAGAAGCTACCAAACACCTCCACGTTTTCCCTATTTAAATACAGTTACTCGAGTAGTGTAATTCGACCTAGGACGGTGACGCAAAACAAAACGTTGCGCTTTTCTAAGCGTGTAAAATGGATAACTATATTGTGCTACCTGTGCTGTTTATTTGCTTATTGTTTATTATGTGGTGCTCTATCTTTTGTCTGTTATGGACTTGATTAAAACTTATGGTATGATTAACGTCAGAAAACCACTCAATCGTCTGTGATTTCTAAGTATCTTCGGTCCTTATCTTATATTTGATTTAAACGAGCCAAGTTAGATAAAGGGCCATAACAGTTGGTCTGAAGTAGCGTCATTATTCATAGGTGTGGTTTGGGCGTAACGTGCAATAAACCAATCACAGCGTCATCTCACATTCCCTTTAAGAGCAGGCGCGCTTGTTCCAAATGGCTTGTTCCTTGCGCCTTTAAAATAGCATCTGAATAACTAGGTTTTTCCTGGTCTGTGGCGGAATTGATTTCTCAAACTGCAAAATAGCACCAGGCAACGTTTGCGCCGGAACACGCCTCCTCTTTTCGCTGAACCGTTCCCGGGGATTAGTCCGCTGTGCGCGGGTGCAAAATAGGAATGATACATGCATCGGCGTACAAAGTCATTTGCGCTGGGTGCAAGATAGGGCCCAGAGTCTGATTGGTCCGACCAGCACTGGATCGTTCTGAGGGCGGGTGTTTCCTGTTTCAGTTTATGCCTGTAAGCAGGCAGAAGGAGAACGGAAGAGTGGTCCAATTTGCCAAATGGTGGGCAGGGGAGGGATTTGTAGCCATCCCGGAAAGGAGAGTAGCTATGATCCAAAACCCGGTCCCCTCGTGTGTTTAAGTATTTTGGTACTATTTGCTTGAAGTTGGCTTTGTTAAAGTCCCCAGACACAATGAACGCGGCCTCAGGGTGCGCGGTTTCCTGCTCGCTTATTTCCCATATAGTTCCTTTAGTGCCCGGTCTGTGTCGGCTTGTGGGGGAATGTACATAGCTGTGATAATGACCGCTGGGAATTCCCTGTGAATAGCCAGAATGATTGACACAGAAGCATGAGAAATTCCAGATCAGGAGAGCAGAAAGACTTGATAGAATGTACGTTCCTCTGATCACACCAGGATTTGTTGATCATAAAACATACACCACCGCCTCTTTTTTTACCTGAGAGGTTTTGCTCTGTCCGCTCGATGCACGGAGAACCCCGCAGTTTTGATGGCCGAATCTGGAATCTCAGCAGACATCCAAGTTTCTGTAAGGCAGATAATGCAGCAGTCCCTCGTCTCTCGTTGGAAAGAGAGTTGCGCTCTCAGCTCGCAGAGCTTGTTGTCCAGAGACTGAACATTTGCCAGTAGAATACTGGGAAGCAGGGGGCGATTTGCGCGCCGTCTTACTCTGATGAGAACGCCGACTCTTCTTCCCCTTCTCCGGCTGCATTTCCGCGGTCGAGCTGAACAGACAAAGGGCTCCGGTGCCGTGTTTGTAAACAGCGGGTTGTCTTTGAAGAATTAAAAAGTTCTTTTTTTTGGGTGTGCGATTGCCGAACCAATGTCCAAAAATGTTTGTCTGTCGTACACAATAAGGCAGACAACAAGCAAGACAAAAAAAAAAAAAAGAACTGTAAACAGAACAAACAAAAAACTACAATGTTGTCACGGAGCTTGGAACGCAGCAGCCATACTCTGCGCCATTTTGAGTACGCCCCTAAACATGACGCATAAAGGATGCCGTTTGTTATGTCTTTGTACCGCTGTGTGGTCTGGTGGCTGGTATTTTTAGGTATGGCCCCCTTGTCCTTCATGGCTAACTCTTACTGTATTTTGTGGTGGCTTTTGAGGTGGTTGTAGAGGTTGGTGGAGTTACCTTGCGGTGCTGCGACTCCTTGTGCATCGTTGTCAGGTTTAAATCTGAAAAAATTCCACATGGTGCAATGTGCTCCTCCTTCCGGATCACCGGACTTGAGACCCCCGAAGTCGGGTCCTCCCGGACCACCGGACTTGAGACCCCCGAAGTCGGGTCCTCCAGGACCACCGGACTTGAGACCCCCGAAGTCTGGTCCTTCTGGACCACCAGCCATGGGACCACTGAAGTCGGATCCTCTGGGACCACCGGGCCTGGGACCACCAAAGTCGGGTCCTTCAGGACCACCGGACTTGGGACCACTGAGGGGCCTCTTTTGGGACCCTCTGGGGATGCTGCAGGTTCTCCGAGGTCCACTGGGGGCGCTGAAACTTCTTCGGGACCCCCTAGGGATGCTGTAGGCCTATCGGAACCCCCTGGGAGCACTGCAGCCTGCCTAACTGGAGGACTCTTTCATCGGTTCAGAAAGGCAACGAACTTCCAGAACGTCAAGTGCTCCAGCCCTGCCATTGTCCAAACATCGACGGGCTCCTCCAAGGTGTAGTTAAACAGGTCCTTAAGGGCCATCTCACCCAGCCCCAGCGCCTCACTTCACTATTGTACCAATCCGTGACAGAGAGAGTAGAGAAATTATTGGGATGTATGACTGAATCATTCGCTAATCTCTGGCCTGATGGGTGAATTAATAGTGTTTTGTTTTACAATGTGTGAGGTGATGGCTTCATCATACCTTTAGCCTACTCAATAGAGCTGAAAATGTGCCAATCAAAATGTGTCTTTGTGAAACAGACTGTTTTTAAACTAAATGTTGCTAATATTATATACTTGACAATCAGTCCTATGTACTTTTAAATGGTATATTCTTCTATTTCATCATTAAAATTTTGTTACCTTACCCAAGGTGGTCAGTCAACTTCAACCAGGAAGATCAGGTACAGTATAAACCAAACAACTGATTGGACTACAGTTGAACTAGCTAGAAACTTACCACACAAAGTTGACAAGCTGAATCTTCCAGCAGTTTTTCAATGAATTCAACTTACTGTGATCCTTCAAAGCAACAAATTCAATTTATTTGTTTTATTTCACAACAGTTAAGTAAATGAGGAGGGTACTTTGGAAGGAACCAATTCTCAGCAAGTCCAACTCCTTAGATGGGCATATTTCTACAGATATAGAATTCTATAGTATATTTCTCAAGTGAACAATGATCCAGACATGAAGTACATGATGTGGATATATCCTATTATACCCTGTGCTTGACGAGATTCCCCCCTCTATGTATAGCGCTTTAAAAGCCAAGAAAAGCGCTATATAAATGTAATGAATTATTATTATAATTATATATACCTTAGGGACCAAAGATGAAAGTTTGGGAGGCACTTATAAAGGAAAAGAGCCAATGGGGTTGCTGTGGAGCATGAGACCCGTACCAGGAAGTCAACAAGGACTCAGGTACAATCTTAGACTAGAACAATATGATAGTGTGTTCTTTTTTTATTGATAAAAATTTAATTCAGGTTTATTTTTTATTTGAGGAGTTTGGCACTCTCTTTTGTTACCTAACTTCATACTCTTTACTCCAGGATACGTAAGATGGATGTTTTTACAGCAACGTTAGTTCACATTTCAGTATACAGTGAGCATCTATCTGAAGGCTTCAGCCAGAAAACACCCCTGGCAACGAGTGTCGTAGAGCGCTGGCATGTAGCACCAGGTGTGAAAAGGATAAACATCAGGGAGGAAGAAGTACAAGGAACACTATTCCTACCTCCAGGTAAACAAACACACACACACACACACACACACACACACACATTGGGTTTTCATGTTTTATGGGGACTTTCCATAGACATTGTAGTATTTATACTGTAAAAATTGTATATTCTATCCCTAGCCTAAACCTACCCATCACATGAAACTTTCTGCATTTTTACATTTTCAAAACACATCATTTCTCTCATGGGGCATAATAATGTTCAGTTATAAGTCATTTATAAGCTATTAGTTAATGATTAAATACAAAAAATTACTACATTTAATTTTTTTTTTTTTTTTTACATTTCTTCATTTCTAAAGTTACACATAACTTGTAACATGAAGATCTAAGAAGGATATGAAACACGTTTACATGTGATGAATACTTCACAATTTAGATAGGGAATGCAGAAAGGGTTGTAAATGACTTGTATAATATACACATCATTTGTAGTAAATCTTGTAGTATATTTCACATAATTACTTTAGATTGGGTTTAGATTAGATTTGAAATGATTTACACAATCTTTAACAGGCGTTGAACAATTAGTAGTTTGTACTGCAATGTACAGTAAGTGCTGACTGGGAAGGGTCTTCTCTGACACGATTAATAATACATCAACTAATAACTTATTAACCATCTACTAATGGTCTGTTTGATTATTTCATGATATACAAAATAGATGGCTAACTTTCAACTCATTTGTAAATCATTAGCATACCACTTATTAATCATTTATGAATGTATAATCATGTTTTGTAAAGGATTAATTCATCATCAACTAAAAACATAAATGACTTATTACTGAATTAAACAACAACAGAAAATGTTAGCATATTACTTTATATAGTAATATTTTAAAAATGATTATGATCAGCATTAACTGATAACTTAAAAATGAATTATGACCGAGCATTATTATAAAGTGCTACATTTTCTGGTATCTTTAGGGGTCAATATCTATTAGATCTTTTGTCAAAGAAGTCATGAAAATTGCTTGTGTGTAAAAATTAATTGCTGTGTGTTTTTTAGGCCCTGGGCCGTACCCAGGAGTGCTGGACTTGTGGGGAGCAGGTGGTGGTTTGATCGAATACCGCTCTGCCCTGCTTGCATCTCATGGCTTTGCATCCATGGCACTTGATTACTTTGGTCCAAAAGAGCGGAGATGGCAGGATGTTGATTTTTCTTACTTTGAGGTAATTTAGAACATTTGATAGTCTCCCAATGTGGACCAACCTTGGCATTACATTTGATGTGATCTGGCATTATTATTTGCCTAACACACACTGATTAGCCACAATATTACCTAACCTGTGATGTCAATAACATTGATTATATCATAACAATGGTACTAAACATTTGTGATATATTAGGTAGCAAGTGAATGGTCAGCGTTTAAAAAAAAGAAAAAAAAACGCTAAAACCAGCCAGAGGGATTTGGGTCACTTCTTTAGATGGTCAGGCTGTTAATGTGCTTCTTCTTGAGCCACTCCTTTGTTGCTTTGGCGGTATGTTTTGGGTCATTGTCATGCTGAAATTCACCACCCATTCACAACCCATCTTCAGTGTTCTGGCTGAGGGAAGGAGGTTCTCGTCCAAGATTTCATGGCACATGGCCCCGTCCATCAGCCCCTCAATGCAGTGAAGTCGTCCTGTACCCTTAGTAGAGAAACAACCCTTTCCACCTCCTTGCTTAAGGTCTTGGAGGGGTTTAGCCAGTCTCCAAACCTTAATCCTATAGAAAATCTGTGGAGGGAGCTGAAACTTTGAGTTGCAAAGCAACAGCCAAGAAACCTTAAGGATTTAGAGAGGATCTGTAAAGAGGAATGGATCAAAATCCCTCCTGAGATGTGTGCAAAACTGGTGACCAAGTTCTCCACCAAGTACTAAATTATGTTTTGCTTAGGGATCAAATATTTATTTCACTCACTGTTATAACCTATATATAATGTGTGGTGGTTTTTTCTGGATTTTTTTGGTTGATATTCTGTCTCTATCCATTCAATTAAACCTACCATAAAAATGATAGACCCTACTTTTCTTTGTAAGTGGGCAATCTTACGAAATCAGCAGGGGATCAAACATTATTTTCTCCACTGTAAAGGCAGGAAGTTCAAAATATTTATATGTAAACACTGCCTCTCAGTGGTAGTACAAATCCCCAACCTTCACCCAAAAAGCAATGTGTCCACTGGGTTTGAGTGCATGCAAATCCGCACCCAACATTGGGCTGTGCGGTGAACAGTTGAATAGTCTTTACAGATGTGTGCTTTAATGTTTCTGTTTCCTGTAGAAAGCATACCAGATCCTGAATAATCATCCAGTGGTACAGAAGGATCACCTGGCTGTGCTTGGGCTGTCTTTTGGAAGTATAATCACACTCGGTATTGTGGCCTACTCCAAGGTCATCAAGGTTTGCTTCATGGTCTACACCAGGAGTCTCCAACCTTGCTCCTGGTGTTTTTTTTTACAATCATCCTGCAGACTTCAGTTACAACCCTACTCCAACACATCTGCCTGTAAATTGAGTAAACCTGAGCACCTTGATTGGCTGGGTCAGGTGTGTTTGATTGGGGTTAAATCTGAACACTGTAGGACGGTAGCTCTGCAGGAGAATGGTTGGTGACCCACGCACATAATTCTACACTTTGAATGCAGTTTATTTATTTATTGACTTTTTACATTGGTATTTTGCTCAGTCTATATTTATTGTCTTTTAGCCCCAGTGCTGTGTGTGTGTCAACGGAAGTCACCTGATTCCTTTTGATAAATCCCTCTTTGAAGTCTTCGAGGATATGAAAAAGTGAGACACAGAAATCCCAGAAAATATGTTATGGTGTTGTAAAGTGTTTTGCCATTTTCATTATACATTGTGGACTCACTATTTGAGCACTTAATTCACACATAAAAGTGTAAGAACTTCTGCAAGACAAGTACTGCAACTCTGTCACTGGCTTGCAAAGAATGACAGTTACATTCGTAAGTTAACTGACATTTTATTGTACGCTTCCTGACTGTCAGTGACAGTGAGGTTTTTGAATGACCACATACCAGCATAGTTTAGAGGAAAGATGCCCGTCCATCAGGAAAGAAACGTACTTGGGAGAACTGCAGGCCCAAAAACTGAATGTGACGTTTATGTAATTCAATGATATATGAAACTATCCACTACCTTAAAGTTATGTAAATTTACTACAGTATTTTCCCCAAATGGGAGAGTTGCCACGCACTTTCAATGTGGTGCACCAACCATGTGTCATAGTTTATCTGTATAGTGAACAGATTCTCTCATAGAACTACAATGGAGATAAAAAGTCTACACACCCCTGTTAAAACAGCTGTTATTTGTTATGTTAAAAAAAAAATCTAAATAAAAAGATTAATTATATTTTATATCCACTGTATGTACCATTAAAACTCTCAAGCATAAGACTATTTAATTTGTCAGTAGTATCCACCCAAGCTAATTCAAGTAAACTGAAGACAGAATTTTAGATGAAATGTGGGCCACAATTGAGACCAGAAAAGTCTAGCTTCCACCTGAGACTGCATGGACAGAGATGCATTTCTGGATGAAGGTGTCACACTTTTCAATCCAACTGATAAAAAGAAAATCTGTTCTATCAGAAAGAGGACAAGGGACCCCCCTCAGAAATGAATAAAGTAAGGCCTAGGCCTAGCTGGCAGCTGTATGGCTACTAGAACAGCAGTGTAAAACGTACTCGGTTACTAACGTAACCTCGGTTCTCTCTAGAGAGAGGAACGAGTACTGCGTTGTCTTAGCAACGCATTGGGGGGAAAATCCTTTTCCACGAGAATACTGAAGCCAAAAATTATCCTTAATTTTGTATAAATGTAAAACGCATTGCCACAGCATACAGACCTAGGCGAGACAGCTCGCGCGCCTATTGGCTGCTGTGAGGGCAACTGCTTAAGCCTATCGAGCGAGACCTTGAGTGACGTCACACCCAATGAGGGCGCTTCGCGCCCTCCTGCGTCACATCCCGCCGAAACGGGCGTGGCTTAGGTCTATATAATGCGCTCACAGGCTTATCATCTCTGATTTTTTAAAAAGCGAAGTACGCTTCTCTTACGAGAGATACTCTCGCACTGCGTTGTCTTAGCAACGCATTGGGGAACACCATGTAAAATGCTGTGTATGCAGGGATCCGACACCGTAGACCCAGAGCCCTGAGCTGGGGTTCATACAGTACATAATCACCTACAGGACTCACAGAGAATCCAGAAAGAAGTGGGTTCTAACCGCCATCTTCCAAATATTGGCTGCACAGAGCAGTCCAGCTATTAATATAGCTTATATGTAAAGTGACTGAATTTCAGTCTAACACATCCGGTCAGTTTAAACCGATAACAACCTGGCCTGTAAGGCGGGAACCTCAAGGTTATAAAACCTGATAAATGTAGACGGGGAGGCCCAGCCTGCCGCCATACAAATATCCTGTAAGGCAATCCCACTCGACCAAGCCCACGAAGAAGCCATACTTCTCGTGGAGTGCGCTCTAACACCCAAAGGACACTGGATGCCTTTGGATGCGTACGCCAGAGCTATAGCGTCCACTATCCATCTGGATAGGCTCTGCTTCGAAGTGGCCAGTCCCTTGGAACGCCCACTGAACGAAACGAAAAGCTGCTCCGTCTGTCTAAAAACAGACGAGCGCGACACATAAGCTCTCAACGCCCTAACCGGGCAGAGAAAACTCTCGTTCACATTCTCCCCAGTGACCGGAAGGGCAGACAGGGAAATGACCTGTGCCCTAAACGGTGTGTTTAGAGATTTTGGAACATAACCGTGCTTAGGTTTGAGTATAACTCTCGAGTCATTAGGCCCAAATTCCATGCACGACGCACTCGCTGAGAGCGCGTGTAAGTCCCCAATGCGCTTCACTGAAGCGAGAGCCAGGAGAAACACTGTCTTGAGCGACAGGTGTTTCATATCTATCTCCTGAAGAGGCTCAAAAGGATGACCCTTCATGGCGTCCAGCACCGTGGAAAGGTCCCAAATGGGAACTGTGGGAGGTCTGGGGGGATTAAGTCTCTTAGCTCCTCTAAGGAACCGAATGACTAAATCGTTCCTTCCTATGGACTGGCCATGCGCGGTCTCAGAGAACGCCGCTATGGCTGCCACATATACTTTGAGCGTGGAAGGGGATCTCCCTTTGTCCAACAGCTCTTGTAAGAAGGATAAAACCTCTGTCACTCCGCAGTCTGGGGGTGACACGCCACGAGACGTGCACCAACCAGAAAATACTGACCACTTAGACGCATAGAGACATCGCGTAGACGGAGCTCTAGCCTGTGTGATCGTGTTTAACACTCCCTGTGGAAGGTCAGCGGATACCCGTTGATGGCCCACACATGAAGGGACCATAGTTCCGGGTGGGATTGCCAAATCGAACCATTTGCTTGAGAAAGGAGATCTCTCCTCAGAGGCACTGGCCACGGGGCGGTGCTGGCTAACTGCATCACAGCTGGGAACCAGGGTTGATTCAACCAGAGCGGTGCTACTAGCAGCACTGAGCATCCTTCCTCCCTGATCCTCTCCACCACTTGGGTCAAGAGGGAGACAGGGGGAAAAGCTTAAAGAGGACGGCGAGGCCACTGATGGGCCAGGGCGTCCTTGCTTTTTGTGAAAAATTATGGACAGTGAGCATTCTCTGGAGACGCAAACAGGTCTACTTCCGCTCTGCCGAATTTCTTCCACAACAGTTTTACTGTGTGTGGGTGCAGCGACCATTCTCCTTTCGGAACATGGTTCCTGGACAGTACGTCTGGTCCGACGTTCAGGTGCCCAGGCACGTGCGCTGCTTTCAATGAAAGGAGATTGCTGCGTGCCCATATCAGGAGGCGTTTGTTCAGCCTGTATAACAACAGGGACCTGAGGCCTCCCTGGCGATTTATGTAGGATACCACTGATATGTTTTCTGAACGTATCAGAACATGGCAACCCACAATCAGGGGACGAAAGCGCGTGAGCGCTTTGCTCACTGCTAACATCTCGAGGCAGTTTATATGGAAGAGCTTCTCTCGCTCTGACCAAAGGCCAAACAGCGGTCTGCTCTCGAGCAGCGCTCCCCATCCTGCGTTGGATGCGTCCGTAGACACCACCCTCAGTCTCGAAGAAGTCCCCAGGCTTACACCTGACAGGTACCAGTCTTTCGACTTCCAAGGTTTCAGAGCTGCGACGCAAGCTTGATTGACCTTGAGGCGAAGCCGACCGTTGGCCCACGCATTGCGGGGCACCCTCCCTTTGAGCCAGAACTGCAGTGGGCGCATGCGCAGCAGGCCCAGCTGGAGGACTGATGATGCTGAGGCCATCAGACCCAGCATCCTTTGAAAGCTCTTTAGAGGGAGTATAGCGCCGCAGCGGAATAAGCTGACTGTGCGCTAAATATGTAGTGTGCGCTGTTGTGACAGCTGCGCTGTCATTGACAGCGAGTTCAGTTCTATTCCCAGAAAAGAAATAATCTGTCTGGGGAATAGCGAACTTTTTTCCCAGTTTACTGTGAGACAGAGATTCTCGAGGTGACTCAGCAGCAGGGCTCTCTGCGCCATGATCTCTGAGTGAGATTGGGCTAGAATGAGCCAGTCGTCCAAATAGTTCAGCACTCGAACGCCCTGAAGTGTGAGGGGAATGAGTGCTGCGTCCATGCACTTCGTAAATGTACGGGGTGCTAGAGATAAGCCGAACGGCAGGACTGTGTACTGGTATGCCTGGCCCTCGAAGGCGAATCTCAAAAATCGCCGTGACGTGGCGCAATCTGTATTTGAAAATACGCGTCTTTTAGATCTATTGACACAAACCAGTCTCCTTGGCGAACATGCGCGAGGATTTTTCTGGTCGTTAGCATCTTGAACTGGCGTTTCATAAGTGCTTTGTTCAGTTGCCTCAGATCTAGTATGGGTCTCAGACCCCCGTCTTTTTTGGGTACCAGGAAGTATCTGCTGTACAGCCCCCCTTCGCTCTGAGCCTGAGATAAAGGTTCGATAGCCGCTTTCCTCAGAAGTTTCAGAATTTCGGCTCGAAGTAGGTGTGCTACACATGAAACACCATCGGCCGTGGCCGGGACACGAGAAAATACGCTCTTTAAAGGATTTATCTGGGTAGCCGTGAAAACGGCTGTTGTGTGTAGGCAAGCGGGCAATGATACAGCCTTGTTGGCTGCTATGAACACTGGACCAGTCACTTTTCTTGGGACTGGACGAGCGGCAAACTTCGGTGAAGGTCCGGCCGCAGAGGGACTTGAACACCGTCGTTTTCCTAGGAGTGCTAGGATGACTTCGGGGGCTCAGGTTTCAACGCGATCTTCATTCGCGGGCCACGCGGTGCGGGGCGGCGACTGGAAGAGCGAGAGCGCGGTCTCGAGCTCTGCGTCTGGCGGCGTTGAGATGAGGCGCTGGGCGGAGGCTTAGGCTGAGCACTCTGAGCAGACGGTTTCGCACGGCCTGCTGCAGAGTTGGAGCGCTTCGGCAGGAAGTGCTTCATCGCCTGAGTCGCCTTCTGTACCTCAGCGTACCTGTCAGTGAAGTCCTTCACCGATGTCCCGAAGAGGCCAGCAGGGGAAAGCGGCGCGTCGAGGAACGCGGTTCGCTCCGCATCCGGCATGTCTGAGAGCGTGAGCCAGAGGTGCCTCTCAGACACGGTGAGCGCCGCCATGCTCCGTCCAATGGCCTGCGCCGCAGACTTCGAAGCGCGAAGAGCTAGGTCCGTAGCGCTTCTCAGGTCCGCCACACAGATCGCTTCGGGTCCGTTCTCGTCCATTTTCCGGAGGAGATCAGCCTGGAAGATCTGCAGTGTCGCCATAGTGTGCAGCGCTGCCACAGCCTGTCCATTGGCGGCAAACGCGCGGTGGAGCAGGCATGACGTCATGCGGCAAGCCTTTGAGGGCAGCGCCATCTTAGCACGCCGTCCAGCGGAGGGCGGGCATAAGTGCGCTGCAATAGGCTCTTCGACCGGCGGGAGGGAAAGGTAGCCTCTGTTCTTAGCATCGTCGACCTCGGAGAATGCCATCGAAACAGAAGACCTCGTCCTCATGGAAAACTGGAAATTCCAAGCTCTCGCGACCTCCTCTTGAAGCTCAGGAAAGAAGGGCGCGGGCTTAGAAGCGGGTGATGACCACTCCCCGGGCAGAAAGTAGTCGTCCAGTCGGTTGTGGGCGGGCTGCTCGGGCGAAACCCACTCAAGGCCAAGGCTCGCCGTGGCTTGAGTGAGCACGCGGATGAGCTCCGCCTCGATGCTTGCTTTCTTTCCCGTCGACGCACGGGCAGGGGGCGCGAGGTCCACGGAGCTCGCCCAATCCTCACTGCCGGACGCCAGGATAGAGCAGGAATCCCCATCTCGCAGCTTGCCGCCGCTTCCGCAAGCTGCGGTTGCATTGCCACAGCATACAGACCTAGGCGAGACAGCTCGCACGCCTATTGGCTGCTGTGAGGGCAACTGCTTAAGCCTATCGAGCGAGACCTTGAGTGACTCAGAGAGAGCGAGAGCCGCGTGTTGCTCACCCAGGCAGAAAGCGCAGATGACATGGCTGTCCCCGTCGCTGAGTGTGGCTCGGCACGAGCCGCAGGAAGGCATCTTTAAAAAGACGCTACTCTTTTAGTGACAAAGCGTGAGTCGCGCCGGCAAACTCACACCAGTAAATTAAAGGATATAGGCGCCGGATAGCGCAGCTGGAAGGCGATGAAGGCGGCGAGGCCAGCAGCTTCTCGACTCTTTCCGCTGAGTTGCTTCTTCGACGGCGCAGCTTCTTCTCGGATCAGCGATGTGACGTCTTCGCTTGAAGGATTAAAAATCAGAGATGATAAGCCTGTGAGCGCATTATATAGACCTAAGCCACGCCCGTTTCGGCGGGACGTGACGCGGGAGGGCGCGAAGCGCCCTCATTGGGTGTGACGTCACTCAAGGTCTCGCTCGATAGGCTTAATCAGTTGCCCTCACAGCAGCCAATAGGCGCGCGAGCTGTCTCGCCTAGGTCTGTATGCTGTGGCAATGCGTTTTACATTTATACAAAATTAAGGATCATTTTTGGCTTCAGTATTCTCGTGGAAAAGGATTTTCCCCCCAATGCGTTGCTAAGACAACGCAGTACGAGAGTATCTCTCGTAAGAGAACTCTAATCAAGTCCTTCAGGGTTATTTGAAAACATTTCAGGTTATGACAGTATTCCCTGAGAAGGGGAATGAGACACGGTCTTGGATGGACACTATGGGGATGCTATCACCAATCAGTGTTCTAAAGATGTATATTTTAACCTTAGAAAACCAGAAAGTTTGTGTGTGTGTACAGGTATGTACATTTTGAGCTCAGGGCTAATGTCTGTTTAAAAAAAAAGTGTATTATTGCAAAAAAAAACATTTTTATTTACAAGATTTTTTATCAAATACAATATCACATTTTTAAGTTTGACTTAAGTGTTCAGATACATTATGGAGCAACTGTATGATGAAATAATGTTAACTGAAATAATTCTAGTTTGCCTAATTTGCACTACTACATTTACATTTATGCATTTGGCAGACGCTTTTATCCAAAGGGTCTTACATTGCATTATCCTATACATTTATACATTGGTATGTGCAATCCCCTGGGATCGAACCCACAACTTGCGTTGTTAACGCAATGCTCTTACCACTGAGCTACAGGAAAGCCTTGTTTAGGGCTTAAACAATTACTTTCCCTAAACAACTACTAAACAACAATAATATTTAGTAAATATGTTAATTGTAAATATTTTACTAATGATAAGCACACCATTTTTCATTCCAGGAATATAGATAAACTACATGTGAATAAGGAAAACCAAGTAATTCACAGAGATATATTTTCAACTCCCTCAAACCCACCAGTCAAAGTAGATGTGAGTATATGTTGATAGAAATATGTTGATACATATAGACTGTTTTGCTTGTTTTAAAAATAAATGTATTTTCTTGTAATATCAGTTTTCTGGTTTTGAAATGCACGCAGGTTGGGAGAATAAAGTGTCCACTTCTGTTGGTGACTGCTGGTGATGATCAGGCTGTTCCTGCAGTTGAATCTGCTGAAGATGTGAGTTACATATCTTATATATTATCCTGACCATAGAAACAAAAAAGGAAGCACGGGAAACAAAGAGCTAGCAGGACAAGGTGTCCTGAGGGATGACGGACCAAGGTGGAGCTGAGCAGTTGGACGGGGCCACTGAAGGATCTGAGGGACTGAAGGGATGCAGTGGAGGCGGGGCCGAGAAACAGAACGACATTAACAGAGGAGGAGGAAGTGGGAGGCTGGGTGGGACCATCCGTGATGATGGAGACTTACAGCTGGGTGGAACCAGGGGTGGCAAATGAGAATTGTTGCTGGGCGGTAAAAAAAAAAGGGATTGGAGATTTTAGGGAATGGTATCATCCAGATCATCACAACATTCCTTGTGGAAGTAGTATAGCACAACCACAGTGGAGGTAGTATAAGGGACTCCACTCAATGCCCTCAAACTCCACCAACACTTCCTCAGAGATGAACAGAGATTCTGGCTCACATACCTGGTCAGACTGAGCAGGCTCAGAGTCTGCGGTGGGCTCTGGTTTGTTGTCAGTAAGCCACGCCCTGTGATTTCAAACTCTTCAATTAACCCAATGAGTAAGTTTGTCTTGTCTCTGTCAGCATCAGCATTAGAAACAGTGTATGCCCTGTGGCCTTCACCATCAAGCAGAAGTGTGAGTTCATCCTTACATTCTCCAATGGTCAGCTTTTCCTTCTGAAACCTAATGGATGTGGTCTTCAAAATGTTGCCAATGTCAAGCATGTTTGACAGAAAGCACTGAAAACGCTCTGAGCAGATATATGCTGCAAGTCACTGTCATCACTCGTAGCCAGTTGCATTTTAATGGCCGGCAATAGTCTTGATATTTTTAACAGTGTTTCATGCCTCCATGCAGACCATCTGATATTATGAAACTTACCCAATTCACAAAAGAGATTTTATTTTCTTCACACAGCTTCTTCAGAGAAGCAGTTTTTTTTTTTTTGCTCCACCTTTTTGTAAATAAAACTGCAGCAGCTTGACCACAGAGCGATTAAATGTCTCACAGTAAGGAACGTTGCGATCCGCTAATTTTGCGCAACTCGCCAGTGTGTGTTCGGTGCACAGAATGTGCACAAGGGAGTCTCCAACTGCAGCAAGTCACCGGAGTTTTGACAGCAACCCCTTCTGTGCAGACAGCGACCAACTTTGTGTCCTGGAAAAGTCTCACAAGTCCGTCTGTTATGGCCTGCGCGGTTCGGTCAGCACCCAATTCAATCAGTCCTATAAATTCCGAGGTAAACTCTCAGTTTTTGGACACAGACACAATGTAAACGATTTCCTGCTCAGTTTTTGGACACAGACACAATGTAAACGATTTCCTGCTCAGTTTTTGGACACAGACACAATGTAAACGATTTCCTGCTCAGTTTTTGGACACAGACACAATGTAAACGATTTCCTGCTCAGTTTTTGGACACAGACACAATGTAAACGATTTCCTGCTCAGTTTTTGGACACAGACACAATGTAAACGATTTCCTGCTCAGTTTTTGGACACAGACACAATGTAAACGATTTCCTGCTCAGTTTTTGGACACAGACACAATGTAAACGATTTCCTGCTCAGTTTTTGTGATGTCCTCAGATCCATTAAAAAGGCAGCCCCCAAAATTCAGCAGACTGCAACTTGGTTCGTAACTCCCCGCTGAGGGTGTGAGCGATGCTCTGGATGATCCATGTGCCCCCTTTACGTGAATGACATTTACTCCTAGCCGCTTCAATAAAGGAACATCCTCAAAATAGGAAGACATGGGACGTGCGTGTTTAGCTTTATGGAAGGCGAAGTGCAAAATATTAAACAGAGCTTGCCGCTGTTCTTCATTCAGCTTGTCTCGCCATCTGGCAAGTGGGCTAATGGACATTTCTTCTCGGCTAGCTTGTTTATTTGCGCCACATTCGTGTGCTCCTTGCTCTTTTCATGTTGGTCAAATAAAGGACGGTTGAAATTCTTTGAGCCTTTATAAAACGCACCTGTTTTGTCTGCTAGATGTGGATTTGAGCGGCAAATCTTGCATCACATTTTAGTGCGCTCATCGTTAGCTTCAAGCCACTGCACATCTTGGAGTAATTTTTCCGAAAAAAGTATTTTCTTCGGCTCTGGCTCCAGTTGGCGTTTCTTTGTAGGTGGCGAAACGCCAAAGAAGCTTTTTTTTTTTTTTATATATATATATATATTTTATTTACATTTTTTAAATTAAACAAACAAACAAACAAACAAACAGGGCTCAGATGCAGATATTACCAGTTGTTACAGTCTCATATAACACAGCGGTAGGAGGAAAGGTTGTTGATACAGGAACACAATTAGTTTACTGTATTTTGGCTTTTTCAAAATGGGTTAGAAACGGGTTCCAAGAACGAGAAAATGTTCCCAGTTAACCAGTGCGGAGTTTTTCCATTTGTATTATGGATAGCATATCGATGATCCATACCTGAAAGGAGGGGGGAGAGGGAGACTTCCATTCCTTCAATATCAGTCTCTAACTATCAATCCCAATTCCAATGGTTGTCGCATTATAGTTGGAATTGCCCTTGTTATTTGTGAGCAGCCAAAAATAGCAAGTCCAGGCTCAGGCTGAAGAGGCCTCTGATATGCTTTGGAGTACCAGTCAAATATTTTAGACCAAAGGTTTGCCAATGAAGGGCAGAACCAAAAAGCATGGGACAGTGTACCCTCTGACATATTATTACACCTGTAACACACTGGGGAAACTGATGGATATATTTTATGTAATCTGACTTTGGAATAATGTAAGCGATGGACAATCTTAAATTGAATTAATTGGTGTCTTCTGTTTATAGAGCAGGAATGAATATTAGACAAACAGGCGCTCCACATGGATTCAGATAGTTCCACACCTAACTCTTCTTTCCAAGTATCCCTAGTTTTCACAGTGTGCGCAGCAATACAATCATCAAACAGACGTACAATTCTCGAAATGAGACGCTTGGAGAAAGGAGGGCTTTTACAAATATCATAAATTTCATGCTCCAGGGGTAGATTTTGAAAATCTTCAATAGACTTGATTGGATATAATGCTTATAACCTTTGATATAGAACATATAAATATTTATTTCAAGATGAAAAAAACTGTACAACTGTATACCTAAAAATACTAATACTTTATTACTTAAAAATAAACCTTTTCAATGTCATAGAAAATAAAAATTCCTGTCCTCCTCCAGAAAACATAACTGTGCAGTAAAAGGAAACTAAGCCTCTGCAATCTGATATAAAAATGCATTTTACCCATGATTCAAATTGTCTGACATGATTTAGATCACTGATATTTACCTTTTAAACCCAGATTGAGATGATGATGGAGAAAGCAGGAAATCGGCACTTGTTGGAAGTCCTGACGTATCCCGGGGCTGGTCATCTCATTGAACCGCCATACTCACCTCACTTCTGTGCAACTAACTTCAACCTACAGTTGATAAATCAGAGAGGTATGCTCTACTGTCTCATTTCATCATCTTTTTTATTTTTTATCTTGATGCCAATTATAGATATTGTGTGTGTGTGTGTGTGTGTGTGTGTGTGTGTGTGTGTGTGTGTGTGTGTGTGTGTGTGTGTGTGTGTGTGTGTGTGTGTGTGTGTGTTGTTGTTGTTGTTGCAGTTGTCATGCTATGGGGTGGACAAACCAAACCACACGCATACGCACAAGAGGACGCATGGAACAAGACATTAGCATTTCTGTCTAAGCACCTCTACAATTCAATACTGCATTAAAGAAAAACCTCTAGCTGTGTCCGTTCAGCTGAGTAACTTTTACGTTTTACCCCTTTAAATTTAACAGTTTTAAATATGTATGGTGTTTTTAATTGATGACATGATGATAGATGTTCTACTGATGGCCAGCTTGAGAAGGAAGAAAAGGTTCTATTTGTTAACTGAGTTTGTGGAGAGTAGAGCTGCACGATAAATCGCAATTAACATGAAATCGCGATTAAACCGATTTGGCACATCACGATTATGAAATCGCAAAGGCTGCGATTTATTTTTTTATGCGCAGCTTAAACTGAGAGTTTGACTAAATATTTAAAATAAAAGGATTACAATGTAAAAGATTATTATTGTGTACATAAATATATGGTGGAATACGGCTTGTCCCGTAGATGGTCTGCTTGCGCACTTTTACCTCGCGCACGAGCAGTTCCGTTTGCGCTCTGGAGACACATTCGGTCTTTCCAAATCAAATTCCGTCATGTAAATAGTGAATCCTCCATGGCGTGAGCGCAACTGGCATTTAAAGGGAATGAGAGATGAGACTTTGATTGGTTTAACACACGTAAATCCCAAAACACACCAATTACTCATTAAGAGAATAGGGACAACCCTTTTAGACTATGCGCCGACCATTTTTCCCATCGTTAAACTAGCAAAAGTGGATTCGGACACGCCCTAAGTTAAAGGAGAACTCCGGTCAATTTTAACATTGAGCTCAATTTTTAGTAAATTTGGAGTGCTGTCAATACAGAGAACAACGACAAAATTGTGTTATCCTCTTTTTAAAATTTGCACCCTATTGACTTGAATGGGGGAAGTTTTAAACCTGCTTTTATTTCTCTTAACATCCTTGATGGGTCATTACAAGTGCCCAGCCATGTTGAGTGATTCCTTCAGAGTGAACACGAGTGAATCTGACTGCAGTAGATGTGAAAGATATTAATAAAAATGATGTTAATTCAACAAGCGCAAATACCTGTATTTACTTCCTGTTTTCGGTCGAAGTCCAAAGTAGTCGACTGTCGAGTTCACGAGCGTGATCATAGGTAACTAAGCAACAGTGGAGACTCAGACTGTCAGCTGTTAGCCGAAGACGGTGCTGTGTGGTGTTTTGAGAATATCAGCTCTGATGGATATTTGAAAAAAAAATCATCTTAGTTACCTATGTACCTATGACTTCGACCGAAAACAGGAAGTAAATACAGGTAAATACTGCGCTTGTTGAATTAACATCATTTTTATTAATATCTTTCACATCTACTGCAGTCAGATTCACCTTGTTCACTCTGAAGGAATCACTCAACATGGCTGGGCACTTGTAATGACAGATCAAGGATGTTAAGAGGATAAAAGCAGGTTTAAAACTTGCCCCATTCAAGTCAATAGGGTGCAAATTAAAAAAATAGGATAACACGGTGTAGGCAACACCGATTTTTGACGTTGTTCTCTGTATTGACAGCACTCCAAATTTATTAAAAATTGAGCTCAATGTTAAAATTGACCGGAGTTCTCCTTTAACTTGCGCCCTGCACTTTAGACGCGCTTAGATCGTTAAAATAGGGCCCATTATGTTTAAACAACCTCTTTTTCATTACCAGTAGGATAATGATTTATATTAAGTGCAATAATTTGTATTAACCCTCTGGGGTCTAAGATGTTTTTGGGGTCCTTGAGATGTTCTGACATGCCCTGACATTTGTGCTTTTTTCAGTTGCTTAGAAACATATTAATGGCAAATGTGTAATTAAACTCTATTTAGCACAAACAGGGCTACCATAATATGTGAGCAACATGCATGTACATGTTTGTATTTTTGAGAGAATAATGTTTATGCATGGTTATTCAAAAAACAAAAAATTAAAGTGTCTGAAATAACGCCACAAAACACATAGTAAATATGTGTTCACAATACTTTGGAGTAATGGATGTTGTCGCCTAGAGTTTTTCCTTCAAAATGATTGAAAATCATCCTGCCTAATCATTCACATAAAACAATACATTGATTAAAATTTTGTAAAACACTTTTTTTTGGAAAGGCAATATGCGCAGGGGCGTGACTGATCTAAAACCATCATGTATAGTAAGTGGTTCACACCTGAGAAGACAATGACCCGCATAATGATCCGCATAATGAGCTTGCATAATGAGCCTTTCATTCAGGTGTGTCACACAAGAAAGAATGTGAGGACAATATATATATATATATATATATATTTTTTTTTTTTTTTATACATGCAAATTGTATAATATCCAAGGTAAACATTTCTAGTAATTGTGCAGTTAATTCTCATACTGTATTTTCAGAAAGTTTTGGAATACATCCTCTGCCCAAATGTGTCACTAATAAAAAACAATAATAAATAATTTATAGTTCATTCTCATGAACATTCTCACGTTCATTAAATTCTACCTTGTAAATATACTTTTTGCTATTTTATTAAAAAGTGTTCACATGTAAATCAACAACAATTACAATTTTAACAATATTTCAAGTGTAATCTGTCCTTTTTTAAAGTATACTATTTATCATACATATTTCAAAGTTAAGGATTCATTAGTTTGATGTAGCCTAACGTTACATTGGAACAAACAAACATTATAACATCTTAGTTGATGAGTTTATTTTTGACAAAACATACTATATATTTAACATATGAGCAGAAACTGGCTAACAAAAGCTTATTTTATGTCTATTTTATAGTAAAAACTTTATAGTCTATCCAAAACTAGTCAACAGCGCGCATATGTGCCACACACAGAAACGCGATTCATATCACAGTCTTTTTGCGGTTTACAGACACTATTCCATATCGCGATTAGAACAAAGCATATAAGAATAAAAAAACTTACTACTAATCTGGATCCATTGCTCCTCGAAGTGAAACCAGCACTTCTGAGGTAAGTTTCCCAGGATTATTCCTCACAGCCTCGCAAGATGACATAATGCATTCATCTGATTAAACTTGATGTGTTTTATCGAGCTGAGTGATGTGGCAGGTTTGCATGTTTGCATGTATTGTCTCAGATCATTTGCATTTGAATAGTGTGCGCTCTCCGTGGGCTCAATCTGGCATCCCTGCAGTTGTATGGAATTACTTTTGTGCCAATAATAATGAACGTAACTTTTCAAGAAACTGATGAAAATATCAATTGAAACTGAAAAAAAATATCTTTGAAACTGAAAAAGAATAAATCGCGGGCACATTTTTTTACTTCGTTCTTAATACACTGCATGTTTTGCTAACTATTTCTCATATTTCTTTCGCTGATCTGAACTCACAAATGCGCTTCCAGAGTTTTCATTTACGCTTCTGAAGTTTTCGTTTACGCTCCGTGAGTTTTTCGTTCGCAGTTCTGACACATATCTCTCGTGGGGGCGGGGCTAGTAGCAGTGTGTTCTCATTGGCTACTGAGTTTTTGATTGACAGTTTCTTGACCTGGAAGTGAAGATGTCAGTGTTGTGTTTACATGTGTGGATGTGCACGTCTGTAAGCGCAGCTTTCTATTTCATTTGAGTGATATTAAGTTTGTATCTGTATTTATTTGCTGGTACACTATATTGTTGAGATGATTTCTTATAGAAGGAATAGTAGGCTACATACGAATGATATCATTATCATTAGTCATCGTCGCTATCAGGATACTGGATACTCGTGGTAAGTCTTTTTTTTTTTTATACAATACTAATACTATTTATAATAAAGTACTTGCTTTTTCAGGTGGTGAGGCATTTTAGAGCTCAGTGAGCTCATAACATTATACAGTGTTGTCTTGATTTAACTGTTAGCCCAATCATTACATGACTTATCTACATATTACAGTCTTTGATCATATTTGCTGTGATTGGATCATATTTCCCCCCAGCCACCCCAAACAACATTGGTCTAGAGTACTGTACAGTATCTGTAGGCTATTGTGTAGCCTAAAGTACAAAAATTACTGTATCAGACAATAGCCGATGGCATTGGACCAGAGCGCTGTCAATCACTGCCTGATTCAGCTTTGGCAATGTAAAGCCTTTTTTACCATTCCAATAAAACTATTCAAACCTGAATTTCTTATTAATTTGCGATGAGTTTTTGAAATGACTGATAAAGCTATTATATGTAGCTAATATGAGTAACAAATAGCCTTTTCTGTGTCCATACTTGACTAATAATAATGCAAAAAATTTCACTCAAATGAACATTTCTGATAAAAATGTTTAATCTTTAATAATAAATATATGTCCAAATTCAAAACCTAATACATGCAAGTAATTATGACTGAAAACATCCAGCAACTAGGGAATACACAGCCATGGATATGTTTATATATAGGGCTATACAGCCATCTACTGGTTACACAACAGATGATAAATGGTGCATGACTCAGATGTAAATATTTAGTACTGTAAAATCCCTTAAAACATTTATATAATTTGTTTGAAATAAATATTTTAAGTCTTCAACTTGTTACTGTATGTGGGAGTTCAAAGCAGTTTGTATTGTTAGATTATAATACGTTTCCTTTCTCATTTTCCAGGGAGTGGAGCAACTTTTCCATAAGCAGAATTCTGCTGCTGACACACAGGATGGAGTGATAGTGCCAGAGATCCACTGTCCACATCAGACAAGAGTCTTACTTTGTTCAGACACATCACATTTTAATGAGTGGGATCTTGATCTTCAGACACCGGATTTATTTTATTTTTATAAAATAGCAAATATTTTAATTTCCTAGATCAAAACAAATACAGTTTACAAGTACACAAGAGGTTGCACTTTATTCATATTAGTCTATGCTGATCATGGATTAGCATACCAACCGCATATGGATGTTAAGGGGATAGTTCACCCAAAAAATACAATTCTCACTTATTTTCCTCACCCTCATGCTGTCCCAGATATTTCATAATTTCATAGACATTTTACTTTCTTTCTACAGAAAAACACGAATTAAGATTTTAAGAAAAGTAATCCATCTCTGCGAGTCCTAAAGATGCTTTAAAAACCACACACAGTGACCGTGATGTCCATGCGACCTCAGTGGATGAATCAATGCCTTCTGGAGTGAAACAATAGGCTAGATAAGAAAATACTAATAATGTAACCGACCAACTGTCGTACGTACATGAATTACAATCCACTTGTATTATAGACTCACAGAGATGGATTATTTCCTTAAAAATCTTTGTTTATGTTTATGTGAACTGAAGAAAGAAAGTCATACACGTCTGGGACGGCATGAAGGGGAGTAAATAATGAGAGAATTCTCATTTTTTGGTGGACTATCCTTGTACACCACCTTTAGTTAATGAAATTAACTAAATTAAATAACTAAATTCAATTATCAGCATGATTTTAAAAAATGGCAACAAGAACATTCTTTGTGTGAGATATGAAATGCTATAACTTTATAGCATTTCATATTTCACACAAAGAATGTTCTTGTTGCCATTTTTTAAAATCATGCTGATAATTTAATTTAGTTATTTAATTTAGTTAATATTATCTTCTAACATTTAAAATTAAAATGTTAACAATCATCAACATTTTCAATTGTGACTTATACAACCAGTTAATGTAATGTATTTAAAAATATGAATTCAAATAAATGTACATTCTTTATCATCTACATTTTCTGTATCATCTGACAGCAGGCCACGATTGTAATTTTCATACTGTTTAAATTCCTCTTATTTAAGTGATCATTAATTTTGATGGTGCAAATGCATATTCTAAAAATGAGTAATGTGATGGCCATGGTTGCCAACTTTAATTATCTGGTTGAAGTGAAACTTTCTTGACGGCTGAATATATATCACACAATGTATGCTAGTATTCTCTTTAAATTGTAACAGCTTAACCTAATCAGAGCCTAACATGCAAAAGAATAATCAGGAATAAACAAATATTCTCCGAAAACATTGGACACTATACAATGTTCAGTATTATACAGTACTTTAATGTACAATTACACCTGAATAGACTGAATAGATCTCTTGCGCTCCTAAAAGCTTCTGTCGTCAAAGTAGTAGCAGCAGGTAAATACAGATAAAATAAAAACTTAATATCACTCAAATAAAATAGAAAGCTGCTTACAGACGCGCATATCCACACATGTAAACACAAGACTGACTTCTTCACTTCCAGGTCAAGAAACTGTCAATCAAAAACTCAGTAGCCAATGAGAACACACTGCTACTAGCCCCGCCCCCACGAGAGATATGTCAGAACTGCTAATGAAAACTCAGGGAGCATAAACAAAAATTTCAGAAGCGTAAATGAAAACTCTGGAAGCGCATTTGTAAGTTCAGATCAGCGAAAGAAATATGAGAAATAGTTAGCAAAACATGCAGTGTATTAAGAACGAAGTAAAAAAAAAATGTGCCCGCGATTTTTTTTTTTTTCAGTTTCAAAGATATTTTTTTCAGTTTCAATTGATATTTTCATCAGTTTCTTGAAAAGTTGCGTTCATTATTATTGGCACAAAAGTAATTCCATAGTGCTTTGTTTGCGTCAACACTGGACGGAAACATAGAAAAACTGGACTGGTACAGGAATACACGTGGAGTGGAATGGCATTCTTGTGGTGAGGAACTGGACGTTTCATGTTGTCATTAATAATGTGCAGATTATTCCAATGGCTAGACGTGTTTTCTTTATTGCCACAATGTGGTGGAGCTGGTTGCAGTTATGGATGTCTCTCCCCCATCCCCCCTTCAACATGCTAAATCACAGTTTTATAATTATTTTAAGTAAAAAGTAGTTAAATATAAAATCTAATCTAAACGACCTTTGCTGCTGTAAGCGCATAAATCTGTGTCAAAGGTAACATTTCGTCATCAGCGTGGCCACGAACTGTTCTCACTCAACCAAGGATTTGGACGACAGTCTGATAAGTTAGATAGATCATATATCTTCCATCTATTTTCGTATTATTAACACGTATTTTCCTTGAGGTAAGATTTAAATCATTTGGATTAAACCACTTCCGGGTGGGTCTGCACCACCGAGCACAACTTCAGCGCATGCCACATTTTTTGATGGTGTGAACTGTTGGTTTCCTTTGTTTTAACGTTTACATGTTGTGAAGTTTTCGGGTAAAGACCATCGCTGCCATTTATCATCTGTTGTTTTGTATGTTGTTTATGTTTATTTCAGACATTATTTTTACGCTGTTCGGATCATCTGAAACCCATCACAGAAGAAACTCCTGTTCTGATCGGACTTTATCATGTTGGCACCTGTTAGGTACATTTCCTCGGCAAAACCATAAAGACATTTAATTTTTCCTTTACATGACAGTAAATGATGACTGAATGTTAAGTTTAAAAAACGATGGAAAAGCACCAGAGACAGAGCTATTATAAAAGTGGTCCTGCAGGACATTGAAAGCAGTGAGAAGAAACTGATATCTCTTTTAAATATGTACACACATACTCATGTACACACAGACACACACACTAAATAAAGATCTGCGACACACACACACACACATGCACTAATGATTAATGACTAAACATTGGGCACTAAAGTCACTGCTACTCAAATGTGCTGCACTGTTTTTGTACTGCTTTTACTTGATATTTAATAATTATGAGTATTGCTCTTATTTAGTTTTTCTTATTTCATTACAGAGAGAAGCCAAATAGGGTTTCATTGTACCTGTGTATAATGACACTAAAGATTATTCCATTCTATTCTACACAACAATGCAGTTTAATTGAGAATACATGACATTGTTCAGACACTTTTCTATGTCTCATTTAATTCTGTTTAGGACTGTGGGCACTGATAATGGGACATGTCCACTGCTCTCTGTCCTGCCCAGTCGAGGGCTGGTGGACGAGAAGTTTCAGATTGTCATAATGAATTTACTGCCAACTCAAGAGGTGACGATATACTGTCTACATCAATCAGAAGACAAGGACTTCTGGGAGGCGTTTGGACACTACATCAGTGATGAACACGGAATAGTGACAGGTGCGTGGGACCTTGCGTTTGTAGAGAATAACACAAAAAACAGTAAAAGAACAAATATTGCAGTACGAAATATCTCCAAATTTATTTATTTATTTTATTTATATCTCAGAGCCTTTTTTTTTTTTTGCACTTCCTGATTTCCCTACTTGAGAATCCTTGTCCAGTGAATGGACGACCTTAGCACACGTGTGGTTTTGTTTACACATTTTGGTTCACTTGCAAAAAGAGCAGTGTGGAAGCGAACCGTACCAAACAAAAAAACGATAAAAATTATTTGGTCCGGACCAAAGCAAGTGAACTATCGGACTTTCCTGGTGTGAATACACCCTAAAATAACCGTTTTCTATTTTAAAATGTAATATATTCCTGTGATGGATAAAGCAGAATTTTCAGCAACCATTATTTCAGTCTTCAGTGTCACATCATGTTCCTTCAGAAATCACTCTAATATGCAGATTTTTTGCTCAAGAAACATTTATTATTATAAGTTAAAAACGAGTGTGCTGGCTGGGTAATATTTTTGTGGAAACCATGATACATTTTTCATACATTTTCAGGATTCTTTGATGAATAGAAAGTTCAAAAGAACAGCTTTTATTTTAAATAGATTTTTTTATAACAATTTAAAAGTCTTTACTATATATATATATATATATATATAGATATATAGATATATAATATAATCTAGCTGATCTAACTGCCTAAACTGCCTTGGATGATGATAAATAACCTTCTTTGACCAACTAAAGACAATATGAAGCTAGTTTTAGCTGGATTTTCTAGCTGGGCATATAAATATACAATCACGGAATTCACAAACTTACCTGTTTGCAGAGTAAAAAATTATCTAGACAATAATAACATAAAAAATTGTTGCAGTGTGCATTTGTGACATGATGTGGATCTTGTTGAAATGTAGTGGCAAAAGATACAAGTTTGGGAGGCACCTATGAAGGCACAGAGCAGATGGGGTTGATATGGAGCATGAGACCCGTACCAGGAAGTCGATCTGGACTCAGGTAACCCCTAAACCTACTCTACACCCTAATCTGGTTTTGGGGGGGGAATCATACGTCTTTAATCCAGTATGTCATCGCGATACAGGCTGCATTGAGGACATATTTGACTTCGACTAGCAAAATCTCAAGGTGTCAACTGAATACAAAATTGTGAAATGTTAGTCTTATTGAAAGTTATCACTTTCTCATGTATATTCTATTAATCTTTCCTTCCGGTCCCTTTCATTCAAGGTTGCGTAAGACAAATGTTCTTACACCGATGGTGATTCACATTTCAGTATACAGTGGGCATCTATCTGAAGGATTTAGCGAGAAAACACCCCTGGCGACGAGTGTCACAGAACGCTGGTACGTTGCACCAGGTGTTCAGAGGGTGAACGTCAGGGAGAAAGGAGTACGAGGAAC
Organism: Phoxinus phoxinus; assembly: GCF_949152265.1. Lineage (NCBI taxonomy): Eukaryota > Metazoa > Chordata > Actinopteri > Cypriniformes > Leuciscidae > Phoxinus > Phoxinus phoxinus. The sequence goes on from NC_136884.1 coordinate 16,257,411, forward strand.
TTTATTTCTTCCTCCAGGTATACACAAAATGATGAAATGCTCATGATAGATTAAAAATACAATTCAGACATACAGTGATTTAAATGCACCTTTTCTATGATACCAAGCAGAGTCCTGCATGGGTCCTTTTTGATAAACCCGCACCCGCAGTAATTAACAGAACACTCAACCAAATATCTGTCAGAAACACTAATGGGGGGGTTGGGGGCAGCAGCTCATTTGCATTTAAAGGAACAGACACAAAAACTATGCGTTTTTGCTTACCCTCAAAAAGTGACAACTTTAACATGCTATATAAAAATATCCGTGGGGTATTTTGAGCTAAAACTTCACATACACACTCTGGGGACATCAAAGACTTATTTTACATCTTGTGAAAAGGGAATTATACCACCCCTTTAAATCTACATGAGGTAAACAAAAATCTTTTTCTCATGTAGCCGCAATAAACACAAGCAATAAAACCAACATTAGGCCTTTTGAGCCAATGCAATTAATGAAATTGCATTAAACAACACAAGTAAAATAATAGAACAAAGAATGTTTTAGTAGGCCTATTTAACTGTAAGCTTAAAGCTAGTACATATTTAGTAGATTCACTCGCCATTTAACGCGGTTGTCTCTTCTGAAACTCTGTCTCTTCTGTTTACCTGGCCGCTGGTCCTCTTTGTTCCAGCACGAAAAATAGGCTAAAACTTTTATTCAAATTGTGAATATATTAAATACATAAAGCGAGCAAAGCGCGCTCCCTTTAATATAATCACTATAGCTTTCAATCAGATGCATCGCGGTTGACTACAATGCTCAGCGCTGCAAACAATGCTGTAATTAGAAGCCTTTAACAGTCTTCAGACACCGCACCCGACACGTAAATATTATTCCATCCGTTAAATCAAATATTAGCGGATCTGTCGCTACTTTCTTTAAATCACAACTTTAAATGAAATTGCTTGTAAATAACTTGCGGTGTGTTTTTTTTTTAGGCCCTGGGCCGTACCCAGGGGTGCTGGACCTTTGGGGAGGAGGTGGTGGTTTGGTCGAGTATCGTTCTGCCATGCTTGCATCTCATGGCTTTGCATCCATGGCACTTGAGTACCTCGCTCCAGAAGAGCTGAAAACAGTTGATGTTGACGTTTCTTACTTTGAGGTAATTCAGAACTTTTGACAGTCTCCTAATGTCGACCAAATTTGACATGACATCCTTGCTGAACTGCAATTGCCATCAGACCTTGTCATTTAATTTGGTCCTCGTGCATTGCGTTTGTTTCCAGATTAACTCCATATTCCTACGGAGCCCCTAAAGGGACGTAGTGGTGGAAAAAATTTAGGATGGGAGAAAAAAAAAATTGGAAATCCAAATCCCTCGCAAAGATATTTGCGTTCCCACACAAAACCTGTTGTTAGCTCGCACAGACACTTCCTGTTTAATGTCCCGCTGGCAGTGCTTCAGAGCTCCATACGTTAATGGAGCGCTTCCTAGTGTTTGAACTTGGACTCAAATAAAGAAATGCGGTCATGCTTAACTCAAGGTGGATTTATATATATTCACAGAATTGAACTTCTCGGATCAATAACTCGTGAGCTAAACGTTGTTAAAACGCAAATTAGCCTATACTTATTTACAATCACAGTAACCTAGAGCTACAACCAAATTTCCATCAAAACGAGCTTTACAATAAAGGCTAAATTGATCTCTATGAGGAGTCTTTGAGAAAGTCCGAAGGGACCGTCTGGAAAGTGCAATTTAACCCAAAAACGTGACTACAAAAATAGTTATTAACTTAAATGTTACAAACTGTAGTGCCACCAAATTCAGTTTACACATCAATGGTATCCCACTTGTCATACTACACTGCTTTTGCACATTTTATATTATGAAAAATATTCAATAACTTCACCGTAACGCACCAAATTTAGTTCACACATCACTGCTCTAATGTAAATAGGCTACAACACTTAGTTTTGGAAGTAATTGCACATAATAATTATAATTTGATGGCATTACACTGTATAACAGTGTGAAGTTATTGAATATTTTTTTCTAAAAAGGGTGAAGTTTTTGATTTTGTTTCGTAATAAATAGGCCTAATCAGAAAAGTAATGCATTTTTATCAAACTAAGTATTGTAGTATAACCAGCAGGACAGCAGTGATGTGTGAACTGAATTTGGTGACAGTACAGTGTGTCACGATGAAGCTATTGAATATGTTTAATAATATAAAATGCGCAGAAGGGTTTTGGGATTCGCACTTTGCAGACGGCCCCTTATTCTGACTTTTCTCTCAATCGCCTGTTTAGAGACAAATTTATATTATAAAGCTCGTTTTGAGGAAAAGTGGGTTGTAGCTCATTGGTTACTGTGATTGTAAATAGGTGTCGTTTGTGTTTTAACAACGTTTAGCTCACGAATATCCGGGAACTTCGAATAGCCTATGTGAATAGGAATGACTATCACAAATTCCTTGAGTTAAGCACTGACCCCATTTCTTTATATTTGAGTCCAAGTTCAAACACTAGGAAGCGCTCCATTAACGTATGGAGCTCTGAAGCACTGCCAGCGGGACATTAAACAGGAAGTGTCTGTCCGAGCTCACAACAGGTTTTGTGTGGGAACGCAAATAACTTTGCAAGGGAACGCAAAAGTTTTCCCCCAAAAAATGTCTCCCATCCTAAATTTGTTCCAGCACTACGTCCCTTTAGGGGCTCCGTGATATTCCACTTACTTTGTATATGTTTTATTCCTGTAGAAAGCATACCAGATTTTACAAAATCATCCAAAGGTACAGAAGGACAATCTGGCAATGCTTGGTCTGTCTTTTGGAAGTGCCGTCACATTCAGTATGGCGGCCTACTCAAAAGTCATCAAGGTTCGCTTGACCTGCACACACGCATTTACAGTTATCTACATTTTAAATGCAGTTTTTTATTATTTAATATCCTTTTACTGTCTTGTAGCCCCAGTGCTGTGTGTGTATCAGTGGAAGTCATGTGGTTCCTATTGATAAATCTGTTTTTGAAGCCTTTGAGGAGATAAAAAAGTGAGTGGATTAAACATTAATTCAGAACCTGACTGAGCCTCATCTAATGCAATAGTAATAGCAATGGTAGTCATATATTCTTCATTTCTATTGAAGATAGATATAGATTCACATTTATATTGTGAATAAAAAAAATCAGGAACTGGCAAGGGATTTTCTAACCAATGCAGTATGGAGCAAAACATTTAAACCTAATAAAAAAAAAATACAAACTTTGGAATTTACTGAATGTGGATATTTGACCTCTTCTGCACACAATTAATTTTGTCTTCCTGTCAAGCTAATTGAACAAGTGCCAGAGGACCATAACAAGCCCGGTCATGTGACATCCCACAATTTGGGAAATAGAATTGTATGTTTCAGTAACAAATGATGTTCATTGCAGGCATATGAATAAGGTACGTATGAATGAGAAGAATCAGGTAATACAGAGAGACATCATCTTGCCGATTCCCTCAGACCCGGCTCTCAAAGTAGACGTAAGTGTGACTTTGACATTTATTTGTTCATATATACAGTTTGTTTGCTTATAATTACTATTATTTGTAATGCCATTTCTCTATTTATTTATTTTAAATGCACATAGGTTGGGAGAATAAAGTGTCCTTTTCTGTTGGTGAATGGTGGTGATGATCAGAACTGGGCTTCTGTTGAATCTGCTGCAGATGTGAGTTATATAGATTTCATTTTGACCAAACATGATACCTCAAAAGGACAGCTAATGTAAGACAATATTAACATAACAATAGAAAATGAGACCGTATTAAAGGAATGGTTACCCGAAAATTTTAATTCCTTTCATAGTTTTTTTTCTCCTGTTTTTTCCCCCCCTCTATAACAGTGTTATGGATTACTAAAAACTTACAAACAAATATTTAACTATATAACTGTTTACTAAATATTAAACTGTATTAGTAACTAACTATATATTAAATATTAAACATTTTTGTTAATTGAAATAAAATAAAATGTAAATATTAGATTAAAAAAACTTACTTCAATAAAAACAAGAAATTTTGCCTTGACTACTAACTGAATTAAAATAAGTTGAAGTTGATAAACGAATAAAACTAATAAAAAACGAATTACAATGATAAGCTGAAATATATAAAAACTGAATGCATATATATATATATTGCATATATTGATATATGTATATATTACATACACACGTATGTATTTATATGTATATATATATATACATATAAATACATACGTGTGTATGTAATATATACATATATATATATATATATATATATATATATATATATATATATATATATTGAAGAACCAAACAGTTTTGGTTACCATTGACTTCCACTGAATGAACATAAAAGGCTGAAACATTTCTCAAACTGTCTTCTTTTGTGTTCTACAGAAGAAAGTAAGTCGTACAGGATTGAAAGGACATTAGAGTGAATATATGATTATCAACTTTGAATTGTGAATTGTGTTATCAACTTTGACCAACAGGTGTCACTATCAGTAACCACACGATTTGTTAGTTGATTTGTTATTTTTTATTTGTTAGTTGATTTATAGGTTGATTATAAATAAAAAAATGTAACTTGCGTCGTAGCCTACGAGTCTATTGGTGTCATCGTACCGTCTACATACGCCGTACACGCCGTGTAACGTTCAACTATGATTGGGTCCTTGATTTGGATCTTTTATACCCAGATGGAGATGATGATGGAGAAAGCAGGAAATCGGCACTTGCTGACAGTCCTGACGTATCCTGATGCTGGTCATCTGATCGAACCTCCGTACTCGCCTCACTTCCGAGCAACTAACTTCATGCTGCAAGAAATGAAGGAGAAAAGTAAGCAACATGTTTTTCATATAGAATCAGTAATTTGTTTGAATATAGATCTGAATGTAAGTTGTTGTTGTTGCTGCAGTTGTCATGCTATGGGGTGGACAGACCAAACCGCACGCTTACGCACAAGAGGACGCATGGAACAAGATATTAGCATTTCTGCGGCAGCACCTCTGCTTCAGTTCAAACTTTGCAAAGGCCAAACTGTAGTTCTGTCATTTACAACATTAATATGAGTGCAGCTTTTTTTCAAATGCTTCCGATTGCAATTATATGATTGCCAGCACTTGTTGTTACATTTTGCTTTGGTATCTGTATTAAACAAAAGTGGACAATAAGTATTACTTTTTATGTAATGCATTTGTTGCAGAAATTATACATAATTCATTAATAATGTTTGCAATAAAAGGGGATTATAAATAAAGCATTATTACATGGTTTTGATAACACCGAATAAAGGAATTACAAACACAGTTTAGTTTTTTTGGGAAAGATTTCTTGCCACACTAAATACCAGTGATCAAACTACATTTTCTTCATTTTGTACCTCTTTCTAAACAGGCGTTTAGTAGATTTCATTGTTTCATTTTATTTCGTTTAACTTAATTTGTTTCTTTTGATTAAAAAGAATGATTTCTATTTTCTAAAGTGAATATCATAATTATGAGGGTCAGTATTTTAAACTAAATAATTGATGCAAATGCCTTAAGGTTTTAAAATATTTGATTGATTCTGTAACTACTTGCAGCAAAAAATTAACTTTACATCACTTGTTTTTTTATTCACAGATCAGTTGTGGATGAATAAATATGCTGTATTAAAATCCTTTTTATTTAACAAGTTTGAAAGAGTGCAGTGTTTGTGTTTGAAGTATCTACAGTTTCTTTCTCACCATAAAATCCAGAGATGTCACTACTGTCACATTGGCTTTGGTGGTACTACTGACAATATGAAGTGGTATTGTAAAATGTGTAAGATATTGGTTTTTAGTTTAACTGTCCAAAAAGCAGAGCAACACAATTGTAATGTGTATTTGGAATTATTTTAAAAACGGTGTAGGTCATTTTAAATTTGTTCAGTTTTTAAAGATGTGTGCTGCCTTTTTTTTTTTTTTTTTTTTTGAGTAAAACAGACACAACAATGTAACGACTTCGTAGCTAATAACTAGTTTTACTGTAGGCTATTAACATTAGTAGCCTAGCCTAACTGTTGTAACGTCGCTATTTTAGCTATGTTTTATGATTTTTATTTTTTTTTACAAGGAGACATTTTTATAATTTAACTAGCTACATATGCCAAATAGGTTTTAAGAATTGTGTGAAAAGCATATAGCCTAAAAATTTAAATGTTCTGTTTCATTCTAGCCTATAGATGTTTTTAAAATGCAAGAACGTAGCCTATTTGTGTGTTGTTTGGAACCGCGCCTAGGATGCCAAAAAATGCTGTTCGCGCTCGCGCGTTAAGATTCACGTTTATCCTAAGGCATTCTGCCCCCAAATGCTTTATTGGTAGGCAGCTCACAGTGGTTTGAGACACCGCCAGTGTGTTTTTGGCGCAATACTGGGTTTGTAGCAGCAGCACTACTCGCGTAAATCAGCGTTGTTTAATATCATGGGCGGGAGCTTCGCTTCTCCCACGCTACACACACGCAGTTATTCCAACGCTCTGGAAAACACTGCTGGAGAACAAGAGCAACAATGTGGACTTTCCAGACTACAGCTCTTACGATATGTAAGTTTTGTTTATCATTATTCTTCCATTAATAAATACAACTGCCACTGGCTTTCACTTGATACAGCTTATGTTTGACTAAGAGTTTGATGGTGTCCAAGATTTATTATTGTTTTTAACATTACCAGATGTTTTGGATTGTGGGTTCTGTAAGGTAGCCTACCAGTACATGGAGTGGCCAATACAAAGTTGTTTATGGTGCTTAAAAAGTTCTTAACAGGGTTCAAAACCAATTTTAGTTCTAACCTGAAACTTTATCTCACTCATTATTTCTAATTTATTTATTTTTTAATTTCAAGTATAAAAGTAGGGAAGAAAGGTCCAGTATGTAGTGTGTATAACGTGTGTGGCAACAATTGATAACATGCAATGTAAACTTGGTGTTAAGTTTGATGTCTTGGGTTCTTATAAGTATTCAAACTATTTATAGTTCTAATTTGAAACTTTCTTTTTCTTATTATTTCTAATTTGAAGTATAAAAGTAGAGGAAGAATGGTTCTTTATGCAGTATTTGTGAAATTTGATTTGGTCTAAAATCAGCATCCATTAAATGTATTTATATAGTGTCAGGTTTAGTGTTTAAAGGTTTATGTGCATCTCATCCGGTTTCCTGCATGCCACATTTAACTCTCCATCAGGTCAACAAGCGTTCCCATGTGATGTTCATTTCAATAATTAGGAACAGACTCTACTGTAACCAGAAGCCAAAATGATTAACCATGCATAGTTCACACAATGTTTCAGTCATGTAATAGTTTACACATTAAAATTAAATAGAATGGATGAGTTTAAACTATCTTACTGTTCTATCTATCTATCTATCTATCTATCTATCTATCTATCTATCTAGACTTTAATGTAAGTGACTATGTAAACTATCTAAAAAAACACCCACAGAAATATTCACTGAGGCCTCAGTCTCCCCTATTAATGAACTTTCATTGTACTGTATTTTAGCATAATGTGATAATATCTATATATCCCCTAGCCATTGCTTTGCATACCCTGGCACAATCACCTGATCACAATGACAAGTGCGCAGAGGGGAGCTGTTACCCCTCTACGGGTGATTTGCTGATAGGGAGAGCACATCGGCTTACTGCCTCCTCCACCTGCGGACTGAATGGACCGGAGAAATTCTGCATCGTGAGCCATTTGCAGGTAACGCAACAAACCTACGTCATGTACCATAAAAGTCAAACATGCAAATATATCACATTCCCATGATTTAAATTTTAAATACAAAAATACAAAACACTTTAAATACAATTTAAATTTTGAATACAATTCAAAATTTAAGGTTTAAATACAAAACACTGATAAAAAACTATATATATATATATATATGCACAATATAATTATAATGTGAATAATAATGTGAAATCATGTGATGCTTAAACTTTTCTGTTATATACACCCAGATTTTTTAAATATAAATATACTTGTTGTTTTCTTCAGTTATTTTCTCTGTCTATTGTGTATGACTTATATACAAAAATGTTATTATAATAAGTGCCATCTGAATTTTTCTTCTAGAATGATCATTTTGATCAAGCTTGTATGTTTATGTTCAGTTATTTCACTTTAATGGCAATGAAAATTACCTATTAATTGTCATTAAAGTGAAATTACTGAACGTAAATATACGAGCTTGATAAAAATGCTAATTTTAGAAGAAATTTTACTTAGAGGCTTTTGCATCTGAAGTCTTCAAATATAAATGATTGTATTACAATGAAGTGAATCACAATTGAAAAAAAGACATACTATATATATATAGTCAAGTCAATAGTAGTCAAGTCAAGTGGGTCAAAACCTTTCATCAAAGTTATACATGAATGTTGAACAATAACCCTTCTTGTCTTAGGACAACTTTGATAAACTTTTTTGATCCGCTTCAAATGTTGACTCTATATATATATAGTTTTTCAGTTATTTTCTCCATGTCGTACACATGGCGTATATAACCTAAAAACATCTGTGTGATTTGATCATAATCTTTCTATATGTTGTTGGGTGGGTAACAGAGCATTCATTTTGTCTTCCCACACTTACACACTGTCTGATGAACAATCGGATCACTGTGTGAAGAGTATGTGGTGGGAGGAAGTAGGACCCTGTCAGATGTTCCAGACCCCTTTAGGCCACTCTTTTGCCCTTTACACTATCTGTGTGGCCCTCAGAATAAAAGTCTGACTGTAAATGCCAAGAAGTGATATCCTTGTGATTTGAACTATGTGTAGGCTAGATAGGATCTGGAACTCAACCGTCCAACACATCTAGCATACGCAATTTTGGTGATCTAGATTTGTAAAATGCTATCAAACCTTACAATTTTGGAAATAGTCTACAGAAAAAAGAAAAAATTCTACTCAGCTTTATGACATTGCAAATCCTTATGACTTTCTTTCTTCTGCGGAGTGCAGAAAAAAAAATGTTTTGGCCTGGTTGCTCTTTTCCTTATAATGAAAATGAAAAGTATCATTAATTAGTCCATTCATGCACTATATTTCTTTAGTCATACAATATAGGTTTTTGTGAGGAAAGAACCCAAATTGAAGTCACAATCTTGCCCTCTGCCATTGATTTCAAATCTTTTACATTCAAACTTGCAAACGGACTTAAGAGAACCAATGGCACTTGTCATAATTATGAATAATATTTCAGAGCTTCAGTGGGAGGGAATATCATCAGTAATATTACAGCAAAATCCAGACATGGTTGAATGACTTTAAAACTAATATAGCTCATTAAATATCAAACATTAATTTAGACTACGTTTATAGTGTGTTTTTGTAGCTGTGCAGCACTAGTGTCTATTCACTTTCATTGTAGGAAAAGAAAATTACGCCAAGAAATTCTGAAACTTTTTCTATTAGATTTAGTTAGATTTAGCCTGTGTACGTTTCGCTGTGTTCACATGTGTTTATGTTGGTGAGTCATGCGCATGAGAGGGTGATAGAAACAGGTGCACATCCAGAACATCTGGATTCCTGCTGTCCGCATGAATGTGTTTTTCAGTCCGCCAACCCCCAAAAGACTCTATATGTCTCACATGCTCCAATAACATCTGCATCTCGATCTCTGTCCCATTGCCAGGAGGAGAAGAACTGTTTTGAATGCGATTCCCGACGGATGTACAATGAGTCCACCTCCCCCAACAGCCACACCATTGAGAATGTGGTGACAGCCTTCACTCCCAACCGCCTCGAAACCTGGTGGCAGTCCGAGAACGGTGAGTTCTCGCACAACAATAAGAACAATCACAAATAATCTCATCGGTATTTCAGTTCTTTCTCCTACACAGATTCCTCACACTTTCATATGTCTCTTTTAGACATTTAGAAGTGATTTCAACACTTTGTATTCTGACTGTATGTCAGCAGTTGTCTCATTTGTGTGTATTTTTATCAGGAATTTTTATTCCTGAGGAAACACCTGAGACAAAGTTGATACTTTAAGGGATAGTTCACCCAAATTCTATTCTATATCTATATACGTAGATATTTTGAGAAATGTCTGAACATGGAGTCAATGCATGGTCACCAAAATTGTTTCCTTACCAACATTCTTCCAAAATATTACCATAATGTTACCAAAATGTATTCTTTTGTGTTCCAAAGAAGAAAGAAATGCTTAAAGATTTGATGACATGAGAGTGAGTAAATGAGTAAATTTATCATTCATTTGATAAATGAAACATAAACATAAACATGAGCTATCAAGGATCAATAACATTTTCAACTGTCACTTAAATATTCTGCAAGCTAATAATACGCAATACGCATTTATATGTCACAATTCTCATATTATTGGTCCCAAAAGAAGCTACTGTGTCTCATGGCAGGAATTTGGGTAGACAAATAGAGAAAGGAATGGAGAAAAAGGAAAAGAAATAGTTGAACTCTGACAGGAAGTAGTGGGAATGAGAAAGTGAGAGCTGGGGTGAATGCAGCCGCTGGGCGTGGGAAACAGCTGGCCTGCTCTCTCCCTAGCGACTGGCTTCCACAACACTCACGCTACCAGACTCAATCCATGGGTGTGGCATGGCAACACTAATTTAGGGAATTCAGGATTTTGGATGCTTTATTTGGCATAGTGCTGCACTTTTGTTACGCCCTTGTTCCCTGTAAATGTAAAAAAGAAAATGTGATTTTTTTTAAAATACTGTTTCAAGGATGTTTGTTGTGATTTTAAACATAAAAGCACTGTGAATTCACATGAATGTTTTTTGGTCAACTGTGGCGATAATGGACCACTTGTAAGTCAAGTTTCTTGCACTTGTTTTTATTTCGTTTTTCTTGACCGTTTTCCAGTATCTGACTAATAGAATTAAACAGATTTTTTTTTTTGCTACTGTACCTCTAAGAACATTATATGTAGATTACCTTTGTGTATGGAGCTCTAAAGGGACATATTAATTTAACAAAATTCCATATCTTCTCAGCTTTTGCAAAACTTTTGCGTTCCCAACCAAAATTTGTGCGTTCCCTTAGAAACTTTGGGTCCGCTTGCAAAACTGTTGTGATGAAAATTATATGAGGTGGGAGGGAAAAACATTATATAGTTTTATCCTAATATGTATATTAGGGGTGTAACAATATATTGTGTCACAATATAGCGCAATACAAAAATGCAGCAGTATGTATCGTGGATAGTGACAATATGTATTATGTGTATAGTTCACCCAAAATAAAATGTCTGTGTGAGGAAAATTAAACTACTATATATAATGTGGAATATAATAATAATAATAATTCAATGGGGGAATATTTGTGGGTCCTGATAATGCCAAATATCTTATTTTAAATATATCTAGTCAGCGACAGAGTGCAAGCATATTCGTCTAAAATAATTCTGTATTTTCAGCTTCAGAATCATAATTATTTTTATTCTGGTGTCACTATTGTCCCATGCATTGGGTTACCAGCACCAAGTCCAAGCCTATTCATTTCCATCCAATTGTACAGTACATTTTTTGTTAACCTTTTATCATATGTCTTGGAGTATCGCAATAATATCGTCTCGTGAGTTTAGTATCGTGATATATATCGAATCGTGACATGAGGGTATTATTACACCCCTAATGTGTATAAATACCCCTCAAGCTCCAGTTGCACCGGCCTACAGCCAAGGGTCCATGTAGCTTACACTATGGAATGAGAAATTAATGTTGCGACTGTTAAAAATGTGCTTACTATATACAGTGTGCCCAGTATGCGTGTAGTATGAAGGTATGAAAGCAATTTGGATGTACTACAACCGCCATGTTGTCATTGACATGTCATTGACATGTGACATACAGCATCATTTGGGTTGCCAGTGTCTATTGGATGCACACTTTAGAATCTCGGCAGAAGTTACATTTCGCCTGCTGTTTTATAAATACTACAGATTCTGACACTACTAATTTCATGTAATGTTTTGCACCTACAGTATACTAGCGAAACAAACATATCCCTGTACAGGAATAGTCTTTTAGGACTCGGGAGGAAGTTTTGACTTCTGAAACATACAGTATTGTTTACATGAGACAGTGAACTCTTTTGTTTCAGAAGATCAAGGAAATTTCTTTTTCATCAAACAACACACCGTCTTTGATATTTTGAGTGTGGAAACTATTCGTGCCAGATTGCTTGGAGTGAACAAATATTTAGTATATTACTATGCTTTTCTAAAACTGTATTACAAATGAGTTCTTTTGTTGGAACCGATAGTCTCGTGGGAAGCGCTCCAACATGTAGCCAGTTGCGCCTCACTCCTTTATTTCCTCGCTCATTTATCCATTCCTCTTCATCAGGAGTTGAAAATGTGACCATTGAGCTGGATTTGGAGGCCGAATTTCACTTCACACACCTCATCATGACCTTTAAGGTGAGATAGACACTCTCTCTCACACACACAAACACACGGAACTAGAACACGGTCTTGTGGAATGTTGAACATATGTGCAGATATGTTTGAAGTGTTTTCCTTTGAATCCAGGGCTGCGTCTCCCAAAAGCATCGTAAAAAGATTGTAGAAACCTTTGGCACCAGTTGTGTCTACGATATACTTCAGCTTTCTTTTTTTTTGGGATACTTTTCCGGGGGGTTTTCAGCATCCGATCCTCTGTAAATACTTTTTTTTTTGCCGTTTTCCGCAGACCTTTCGGCCCGCAGCCATGCTGATTGAACGTTCTGCAGATTTTGGGCAGAGCTGGCAGGTGTACCGATACTACGCTTTCAACTGCATTGAATCCTTTCCGCACATCCCTCCGGGGCCAATCAAAAATGTGGACGATGTCATTTGTGACAGCCGCTATTCTGGCATTGAGCCCTCAACAGAGGGAGAGGTGTGTGATATACATTCATATAGACAAATATACATATAACACAAAGTTCTGTCATGAAACTCTTGATGTCGCCTTCTCGCAATCACATCATTCTTAATAGGGCACAGCTGATTGGTTCCTGCTATATCAGTAGCCAATGAGCTCGCTGCTCAACATTCAGATTCTTGGTTAGCATTTGCCTTAGCAGTTTAGCACACTTTCAGAAACCCTCCACCTTTCCCAGCTCCACCTGTATAGATCTGCTACAGGTAACTCATGTACGCTATATTGTATACTTGTAGATTGTATATTGTATACACGCTTGCTCACAGCAGCGTGCCGTGTATGTATTGACAGTATCAAGTCCCGTACGTACTTGCTCTGCTGCAGCAATAACAGCAGCGTAGCAGATCTATTCTGCCAAGACCAAACAAATCAACATTGTCACACTCATTACCATGTCAAAAACTCAGAGAGTTGTCATGACAGAAGTGCTTATACATACTATTTAAACAGTATCTATATACTTATATGTATACAATCCTGAGTCACTGTTCTTGTGTACTTATGAACAGGTCATTTTTAGGGTACTTGATCCTGCATTTAGGTTTCCTGACCCTTACAACCCACATACTCAGAGTAAGTAATAAGCACATCACCACAGCAAATCTCTTGACCAGTTGAAAGCTTCGTGGTGCTATTTGTGTCTGGCAATTTCACTGAATATCCATGTTTTAAATTATAATTTTATTTGAAACTTTCACACAATCATTTTTTTCACACCTCAGTCCCAAAGTACCGATGAATATGGGCTCAACCCCAATAGACATTTGGGGCCCGTATATGTCCCCTCCCCAAAATTCTTAATAGTGGTCTACAAAAATTTATGTATAGACTTTTTTTTTTTTTTAAGTCCAACATTTTCTTTATCATTATTAGCCCTTAGCTTAACTCGCCTTAGCTAGCTTAATGCAACCCAGTGTTAAGACAGTGGTTCCCAACCCTAGTCCTGGAGTTCCCCCAACACTGCTCATATTTGAGGTCTGGGAGGACCAGGACTAGGATTGGGAACCTATGAGCCAAGGGGACACGGATAAATACGAGATTGGAGGAAAAATTATATTTCAATGGTTTTGCGCTTACTTGCAAAACTTTTCAATTCCCCCAAAAAACTTTGTTTTCTCGCAAACGTTTTTTCCTCCCACCCTATATTAATTCCATCACCAGTTTAGCAAGAAAGTTTTTCTCGGGAGAACTCAAATACATTGAAATATACATTACATTATTTACACTTATCATTTTTCCAATCACCATTAGGGGCCCCGTATAGACTTTAAGTAGCCCCGCCCCTTCACTGCACTCATGGTGTTCTGTCTTCCGGTTTGTATTTCCACAGCATGAAGGGAAGATCTTGCACGGATTTATGAATAAACCGCTCATTTTACAATCTTCCAGGTCTACTGACATTTGTAATGGCATCCGCTCCAAACATTACAATTCTCATGATAACTTTTCGTTAACTCTACAATAAGTAAATCCACTTTACCAGCTAATTACTCTTCAACAGCGATGTCATAGAGATATACAGGGTCAAGTTCAAATACAAAATTCTAAAGATGGTCTATAGAACAATAAATTGGTATATTTCATTCACATAATTTAATTTAAATAGGCAACTGACTATATTTGCTTTTACAGCTAAAAACAGCTAAATTGCTGCTTTGCTTTCTGGAAATAAACACTACACTATACATTTTCATTTGAAAGACTTGAACTATGAAGCTATCTATCTAGGCTAAAACAAGTGTAAACATAATGAAAAAGTGGGGAAAAATTACATAACAGGGTTGAACACCGGGTCAAAGTCAAAGAAAAATTCAGCATTTTTCAGGAAAACACATTAAGCATTATATATAAAACTAATTTTTAATACCAGGAACATTTTGCTAGATTTTCTAACCCATTAAAACTTAATAGTGATGTATGGACTGGTTTTCAACTTTAAAGCACATTTCAAAATGTAATTACCGGTATTCGTTTTATTGATTTTTTATTTTTTTTGCATAACACTCTAAACAGAATTAAACTGATTAAATAATGTGACTATATCCTGTAAATATGTTGAAGACACAAATGTGGCACAAATGGCATCATTTTCTGAGAATGACTGACTGTTAATCAAGTGGGAAATTTAAAGAAATAAACCTGTTGTCTGAGTATGTGTATATTTGTTTTTGTCTGACTACTGATATATCTTTGTTCATACAGACCTAATGAAGATCACAAATCTGCGCGTACGGATGGAAAAGTTGCACACTCTAGGTGATAATCAGTTTGATGACCGAGAGGAGGTGAGAGAGACATACTATTACGCTCTCTATGACATGGTCGTCCGTGGCAACTGTTTCTGCTATGGCCACGCCTCCAAGTGTGCACCAGTCGGCAATGAGGCAGGGGTTGACGGCATGGTGAGTTAACGTAACAACAACATTCACAAACCAATCACTCGCACTGCTCACCTGTGTGTGTGTGTGTGTGTGTGTGTGTGTGTGTGTGTGTGTGTGTGTGTGTGTGTGTGTGTGTGTGTGTGTGTGTGTGTGTGTGTGTGTGTGTGTGTGTGTGTGTGTGCGTGTGCGTGTGCGCGCAGGTTCACGGTCATTGCATGTGTAATCACCACACTACTGGACTCAACTGTGAGGAGTGTGAGGACTTTTACCAAGATTTGCCCTGGAGACCAGCAGTGGGCCGAGAGACAAACGCATGCAAGAGTATGACAAACAGCCCACAGTTAATCGCAAACAATTATTTTTCAGAAGCCATACTATATATTATTCACTAATCTGGTGTTTTTTTTTCCTTTCTCATTCTCTCAGGATGTGAGTGCAATCGTCACTCAGCTGTTTGTCACTTTGACATGGCGGTGTATCTGTCATCGGGAAACAGGAGTGGAGGAGTATGTGACGACTGTCAGCACAACACACAGGGCCAATGGTGTGAGAACTGCAAACCCTTCTACTACAAGCACTCTCACAGGGACATCAGAGACCCCACGATCTGCGCGCGTGAGTGTGTTTAACGCTCTCAAAACGGATACATTTAAATCTGTTCCTATGCAGAAAAGATGCTGTAAAAGTGTTACTTGAAGCAATGTTACATGATAAATGAAACATGATAAATCTGTGTTTGTGTTTGGTGTGGTGATTTCACCAAGTACAACATGTTCCTGGATCACCTTTTTTTTTTTTTTATCGTGGAACAACATTCCTGTCAACCAATCAGATTTGAGGAACAAGTGTACGGTGCTTCTACATCAGTGTTATCATTACCCTCTGATATTAGGGAACATTTATGAGTAGGGTTAGGACTACATTTTCAGACAGGAATGTTGTTCTAGGATCAACTAAATATGTTGAGTTGAGTCTTACTTGGTTTGTGTTTAGCCTGTGACTGTGACCCACGTGGTTCTCTGAACGGAGGCTTATGTGACAGCGCTACGGATGTCCTAAGAGATACGATTGCTGGCCAGTGTCGCTGCAAATCTAATGTGGAGGGACAACGTTGTGACCACTGTAAAAAGGGACACTATGGCCTCAGCGACGACCCATTAGGCTGTCGGCGTGCGTAAACACACACACACACACACACACACAAACAGCTTGTTTCGTGTTCTTTCAGGGTTTTGACCTCTGAAAGACTTCCTGTTTTCTGGAGTCAGAGTGTATGATCATGTTTGTCTTTCTTTTGTGTGTGAACCCAGCATGCAGCTGTAATCCTCTAGGCACACTCTCCGCAGGAAGTCCCTGTGATATTCAGACAGGAAGCTGTTTCTGCAAACGTCTTGTGACTGGACAAAATTGTGAGAAGTGTCTGGTAAGAGAGCATTATAAGTGTGTGTGTTTTGGGTTTGGGTTTTTGTGCTTGTGCATAACACAGTTTTCCCTTTCAGCCTCAGCACTGGGGTCTCAGTAATGATATGGATGGCTGCAGACCATGTGACTGTGACATAGGTGGGGCTTTGAATAATAAGTAAGTACCTGTATTAGATTTGTTAAAAGAATTATCGGTTATCATGTCATTTAATTAAAAAAATATATATACAGGCCAACATAAATATTCTTCCCTATATTTTGTTTGCTCTGTAGTTGTTCTCAGCAAACAGGGCAGTGCGCTTGTAAGGAGCATATGTTCGGTAGGCGTTGTGACCAAGTGAATTCTGGGTACTACTTCGCAGCACTGGATCACTACATTTATGAAGCTGAGGATGCTTCCTTTGGACCGGTAGGTGTCACTCAGGAACACTGGCCTTCATTCATGAAACACAAGCAGAAAAAAATCGTTACTATTAACTAATATTACAGTGTTACAGTTTTTCTTTGTTAAAGGGGTCATGACATGAGAAACCAAATTTGCCTTGATCTTTTGGTATATAAGAGGTCTTTGTACCATTAAAACGTCCTGCAAGTTTCATAGCTTAAGACGTCCTCCCCATTATAAACGAATCATTTATTTAATAAAGCTCTAAATACAGCTCGTTCTGGATCCATGGTAAGAAGTGACGTCACGGTACGAAGTGACGTACCAGCGTTTGCATATAGACCGCCTCCAGCACAAGACAACTACGCTTAAAGCGCAAGGCAACTACGCTCATTTCGTATCGTTGTCGCGCCCGCGCGCCTCA
Organism: Phoxinus phoxinus; assembly: GCF_949152265.1. NCBI lineage: Eukaryota > Metazoa > Chordata > Actinopteri > Cypriniformes > Leuciscidae > Phoxinus > Phoxinus phoxinus. The sequence continues at coordinate 16,274,990 of NC_136884.1, forward strand.
CAAGTGTTCAGTCGACGGACAGCGAGTGGGTCTGTGTACAGGGAAATTACGATGCCGCAGATGTGCTGTTCCTGGCTGTGGACAAACAACATCTTTGAATACGCTGCCGAAAGATCCAGTCGTCAGGGAAAAATGGATGCACTTTATTTTTTGCGGACGTCTCAGTAACGGCAGTGTTAGTTTAAGCGTCTGTTCTATACATTTGAAGGATGACTGTTTTGAGAACAAATTCCAAAATGATGCTGGCTCAACAACGACGACGTAAACTGTAAGTAATGTATTTAAAACTTTAAACTACTTTTTAAATACGCTGAATCCGCAAATGTTCTGGCTGGGGGCGTTAATAATTGATGCATAGGCACTGACGTTAGCCAATCATAACAGTGGGCGTTAACACTGGACTCTTAAAGGGGAAACACCCCCAAAACAGACTGTTTGAATCAGAGGATGAGAAACAGGGTGGGAAAAGGTCATAAATCACTACATTTAAAAAGTTTTTGGTAAAAAAAACTATAGTAATACTATAATTGCACCTAAGGGAACATAATAATAAAATAAAATAAAAAATGTCATGACCCCTTTAATGTTAAAAATACAACTGTTCTTTGTTAGTTCATGTTAGCTCAGGTTCATTCAATGATATTAACAGATACAACTTTTCATTTTAATGATGTATTAGTAAATTTAGAATTTTGCATTAACTAAGATTAATAAATGCTTTAGATGTTATTTCGTTGTTAGTTCATGTTAACTAATGTAGTTACCATAAACTCTTTTGTAAACATTTAAAATGTATATATAACATTTATATAACATTGATTTTGTGACAAACAGCATGTGAAAGTTTACTAAAGACTGCTTGTACAGAGAAATAAGAATTCATAAGAACCGCATAAGCATGCGGTTTTACAGGCTAATTGAATGACAATTTATTCAACAATAGTTTTACAAAAAAAACATTGTGTGACAGTTTACTTAAGAATGGTTTTACGAACTTACTAAATGTGAAATTTAACAAGAATATTCTTATAAAGAAAAAGTGCAAAAAATGTATAATTTTACATAAAAATTGTTTTTGTACTAATTGAACCATAAACAAATTAAGGACAACTATTTGCTTTTATGAAAAAACTGAATACGAAAATGTATGTACAAATAGTTTTAAGAAAGAAATACACTGAAATTGACTTAGCTCATTCTGCTGTTCTGATACCCAATGAGTGTTCAAATGTATTGGTATGTGTAAATGCGAGTCTTTATTGATTGTATGCAGGCAGTAAAAATGGTCCAAAGAGCATTACCTATCGATCGTAAACCCACCTGGACGGGTACAGGATTTGTCAATGTACCAGAGAGTGAAACACTGAGATTCAACATTTACAATTTCCCACGATCTATGGAATACAACTTAATGATCCGCTATGAACCACTGGTAATAAACACGCATACAATATTCAATTTATAACTTGCATACATGCTCACAAACAACAAGCAAGCACATGTTTAATGCATTTATTGTAGTTGCCAGATGAATGGGAGCAGGTTGTAGTAAACATAGAGAGGCCCAGAGCCAGTTACCAAACAGCAAACTGCACTTCTACATACAATGATGAACAGACCATCTCACTGCACCCTGGATCCAGGTAAGGTTGCATTAGCGTGTGTGCAGTGTTTCGGTTTGATTATTGTGTACTTGACCCTTGATTGTGTGTTTGTGTTTCAGATATGTAGTTCTGCCTAGTTCAGTGTGTTTGGAGAAGGGTCAGAACTACACAGTGAAAATTAGCTTCCCGCAGTACTCATCATACAACTATCACTCTTCTCCTCACACACTTGTCGATTCAGTAAGGTTATTTCATTTTCACTCGGAAATTCAGTACATTTCAGAAGTAATTACAAAGAAACACAAGTAACGCATTGAATTGATGACATTTTGAAAAAAGACTGAAAAAGTATATTTCTAATAATGTTTTTATTTTTATGTAATTTTTTACAGTGCATGAATATAACAAACATTCGCAATTGCACACATATCTACTTAATAAATGTTTCCTTTAGCTCTACATTCACAACCATCAAACACTGGTTTGTTGCAATAATCATGCCTAATGTCTTGAACCTTGACTTCTTCTAACTTCTGTAGATAGTGCTTTTGCCAGAGGTGCAAGACCTGGATCTATTTTGTGAGGGACCCCAGCACCAGGAGGACTGGGAGATGTTCAAGAAATACAGATGTATGGAACGGAGCCAGAGTGTTAATAAAATCCCCTTGACGGATATTTGCAGAAACTACATCTTCAGTGTGTCGGCACTACTGCACAATGGAGCTCTGGGTGAGACACTCAGAAGAATAACAAATGTTGGAACATTTTATTAAAGTCCCCCTGTGGTGAAAATCAAGCTTTTAATGTTGTTCATACGTATACGTGGTGTTTTTAATGTGCTTTAAGACAAACCATGTGCAAATTCACAAGTCAACACCATTGCTGAGTATTTTCTCCTTAAAACTGCAGTGAACCAAAGACCGTCTCAAAAACGGCGTTTTAAAATCTTGGCGTTTCTGACGTCACAAACTCCCTTGTAACCAATCAGGTCAACGTGTGATCGTCAACGAGTGGATCTCAGAGCTGGTGGGAGTGAGTGGAGGCGGGGATAATCTGCATATTCATAGAACCGCATATACTAAATGAGGCAAGGGTGTAGAGTTACATTCAAGCTATTTTAAGGCATGAAGAATTTTTTTTTCAAGGAAAAAATGCTTAAATATGTCATTTTGGTGATCAAAGATGAGTTTTAAAGGATAAAATGATTGATTACAGGGGGACTTTAAAACTAAGCATGAAATAGTCTAAATAGCCTGAGAAGTCATTGCTTGAATAGGCAGCAAAGCTTTTGGTCGCAGTCATTATAGTGCTATTTAGTTCGATGATGCTGGTGGTGCAGAAATTGCACACTATCATTTTAAAAGTACATTCTTTATCATCAAAAGCAAGTACATACTTTTTACATCAAGCATATTTCTGCTGCCTGTCTGATTAAAACCCAATTCTCTCTCAATTATTGATCACCGGCAGAGTGTAGGTGTGACCCACGAGGTTCTCTGAGCACAGTGTGTGACGTTAACGGTGGGCAGTGTCAGTGTCGGCCCAATGTTTCAGGGAGGAACTGCGACGCCTGTGCCCCGGCCACCTACCAGTTCGGACCCTCGGGATGTAGACGTTAGTGAACACTACACATATGCACAACAACACAACACCAACATATCAGTTTAGCATAGAATAACATTAACGGCGTATCTCTGCGATCACTTTCTCGTCAGCGTGTGACTGTAACCCGCTGGGCTCTCAGAATCTTTTCTGCCACCGCACCACGGGCCAGTGTTTATGTGTGCCAGGGGCATATGGGCGCCAGTGTGGCAACTGCAAGCCCAACCACTGGGGCTTCCCTCACTGCAACCCCTGCTCCTGTAACGGGAACAGTGAACAGTGCCACCCGCTTACGGGCGAGTGTCTGAACTGCAGGGGTCACACCACAGGAAACAACTGTGAGAGGTAAGAGAGGATGACATATTATTGCTATATATGCTCTACTTCTTGTGCAGTGAAAATAAAAACACTTGTGTTTCCTGAAACCCTCTTTTCCAGGTGTGAAAGTGGTTATCATCGTAACGCATTGCTGGGCTTCAGAGAGCCGTGTCGCCCTTGTATGTGCCCCAGCGGACCCGGAAGCGGAATGCAGTTTGCTGAGAGCTGTTACCACAACCCCAACTCTCTCCAAATGGTCTGTGTCTGCAGCTCAGGCTACAAAGGTAAATGCATCAGTTGGAGAAATGAACAAAACAATTTCTTAAATGTCTCACATTAAACACTTCTCACTCCTACTCCACGTTCTAGGACCGAAGTGTGAGGAATGTGCCTCTGGTTATCATGGTAACCCTCAGGTACCAGGAGGGCGGTGCAACCCATGTCAGTGTAACGGAAATATTAACATGCAGGACCCCGAATCATGCGACACCCGCACTGGTGCCTGTCTCAAATGCCTGTTTCTTACCGATGGCAACGCGTGCCAGCACTGTAGACGTGGTTACTATGGAGACGCCCGTACACAGAAGTGCAGGAGTGAGTATGCAGTGTGAATAAGCGCATTACGGTGCTGCATCTGATTGGCTGCATGTGTGCGCATGCACTGTGTGTATTTGTGTTTAAAAATCCATCCATTCTTCCATGCTCTTTTTAGTATACACTTGTTGTCCTTTCCTCCATGATGTCTTTTCTTCTGCGAAACACAAAAGAAGATCTTTTTGAAGAACGTTTTTCTCCATACAATGAAAGTCAATGGGGTCCAAAACAACATTGGACTCCACTGACTTGAGATATTTTTCTAAATATTTTTGTTTGTGTTCCACTGAATGAAGAAATTTTTATTTTAAACCTCTGAGCAACGTAGTTATACACTTCACGTATGCATTTTTTTTTAAAATAACAACCGCAATGCCTTTTTTGTATCGTTTTGTACTCAGGATGTATGTGCCATCTTGTGGGAAGTTCCAGGCACAGCTGTGTTGATGGCCTGTGTGAGTGTGACAGGGTTAGCGGGCAGTGCCCATGCCTGCCTGGTGTGGAGGGTCAGACCTGTGACCGTTGTGCCCCCAACACATGGAACATCAACAGTGGCAAAGGATGCCAACATTGCCAGTGCCACCCAGAACACTCCTACAGTTCCTCCTGCGACCTGGTATAAACACAAACACCTACATTTATCACAACAAGTTCATGACAAAATCAATCATAAATCAAGTTTAACTATCCACTTTTGTCTCAGCTGTCAGGTCAGTGTTCCTGTAAGGCTGGTTTTGGAGGCAGGACATGTGAGGAGTGCAGGGAACTGTTCTGGGGAAATCCTAAGGTCCAGTGCCACGGTGAGTCTGCACTGCGTCATCGAAACCGGCCCGCGCCGTGGGTCATGTGAGTGGAGTCCGAATACTGCTGCACTAATATTTGTGCACTGCCCAGACAGCAACATAGTGTCAGCCCAGATCCGCCCTACGTGTGGATTCCAGATGTGGGCCAACACTATGTCGCTGTCTGGGTGTGCAGTTCAGTTGAGTAGCACATTTTTTACCCTCAATTTCGTGTTGCACTTGTACGCCGACTACATAATAAATAGCGAAGTTTTCTTCAACATATTTTAACAGTACAGTGCATAAAAGTGTAGATGAAAATAAATATAGCAAAATACAGAAAAATAAAATCCCTAAGAGCTACAACTTTCCTTTTCATCTCTATTTTGATTCAGTTTCTCAGGAAATGTTTCCTTTGAACACATTAAATGGAAACAATGCTTTATTCGCAAATAGATTTTTTGTGATAAATTAAATCTGCAACATAAATTTCTCACGCATTTGTTCACATGACCTGAATGCCACGACTTAACCAATTTGTCATGTAGCCATGATGAAAAATTGTGCATTATAGATTTTTTGCTTTGTGATATTATATTGCGGTTATTTTTTAAAGTTTTACTTTTGAGGTTTTGTAGTCATCCTCAGTGACAACTCTTTAAATTATTCTAATTTTGAAAAAAAAAAAAATATATATATATATATATATAAATAAATAAAAGTACAGTATAACTATACGGTATATATATATATATATTATTTTATTTTAAGATACAGTTCTCTTGAACAAACTAAATATTTCATTAAAAAATGTTTTTGCGACATTGCGATAAACTAAATTTGAAAATGAAGTGAAGATGTCAGACCAGATTTAACCAATCAATAAATTTAACAAAAATTGAAACCAGTGTAAATACTGTACGGCCTAAAACACATTAACAACACACAAATAAACTAACACAGGGAAATACCACTCTTCCAATGCGGATTTGCACCTCTGCTCAACAAACGTTTTTACCTTATTTTGGAGAATTCCAGAAAGTCTTTATGCTCTGATCTTATTTCAGAGAAATCCCTGATATCTTGGCCAGCTGTTGATTTTCTTGTGATTTTTAGTTTTATTTAATGTATTCCTTATTCTTCCATCTGCTTTACTCACATGATCGCATCCAAAGACTCGGATGGAATCCTCCGATACGAGGTTAAAATGTTACCGGACAATGTTTCTGTGGTACGCTGACAAAGTTTCCCTTGTGAGTTTTCGGCTGCTACAAACAAAACACACGCAAATAAACTCCCAGAATGTTTGGAAACTGGTTGGAAAGTATACACAAAAGTGTATATTTCTGCCAGTGTGATTTATGTAATTCTCTCTGATGTTCTTCAGAGACCCAGAGTTTATATGAATAAGGGTCTGCTGTTACTTTACAGCAGACTTTACTTTACTGTGTAAGTGTGTGTGATTGTTCTTGTTGAACTACAACCAAACAAACACTATCTCTCTTTATCTCTTTCCCTGCTTTTTATCTTTCTGGTGCACTTAAGTAAACACTTATATGTGAAACATCATATGCTTCAAGTGAATTTGAATGGTTTGGGAATAATGACTGCGTTTACATGGACAATCTTCGATTCAGTCAAAATAAACACCTTAATCTGTGTTCTTTTGGCAGAGGGACAGTTTATACGAAACATGAAACACACCTAAAATTGAATGTTTATGTTTCGAGATCAAGAGCCAAGAAGATTCCAGTATAGAGATAAACAAGCTCTAAACATCCCAAAAAGAAAAAAAAAAATCCAAGTTTTAAACTATAATGTTCCAAAGGAATCCTCTGGACACAACGGTCACATTTCATCCAAATAACAAGCAGGAAGAAACTATAAAATGATACACTGCATGAGGAAAATAAAGCTCATTTTACATCCATTAAGATTGTTTTTGTATTGTGACATTATTTTCTTAAACACATTTAGTAACGAGTTTATTCTCAGAGACAACTCTTATCAGATTTGCATTACTGTACACAATGATTCAAATTTCAAAATAAAACAAATATTGTTTTCCAATTTATTAAAATATATATTTCTTAAAATGTAAACAAAAAAATAGCAGTTAAAAGCAGCTGTTTTCCCTTGTCTTTTCCCCCCCACCGAATATATCATGCATGGCAATAAACAGATGTTTTCTCACACATTCCAGCACACACACACACACACATACAAGAATTCACTGTTCCTTCCAGCACTCACGTCCAAGATTTTAAATCATATGAAGAATTTTGGCACCATTTCATTTTTTAAATCCATTGTACATGTTTGTGTTCCAGCATGCGACTGTGACCCACGAGGCATTGCCACTCAACAGTGTAATAAGATGTCTGGCGAGTGTGTGTGCGTAGAGGGCGTGGCCGGGCGGAGGTGTGACTCGTGTGGGCGTGGCCACGTGGGGACCTTTCCTGATTGCGAGGCGTGTCATCGGTGTTTTCACGAATGGGATGTAAATGTGGGAGAGCTGACCAATCACACGCAGAGGCTGGTGAATACGGTAGAGGATATGAAAGAGACGGGCATGGCTACGCCCTATAAAGACATCATATCGAGTCTGGAGGATGAAACCAGACAGCTCAGAGAGATACTAGAAAATGACAAGTTTCAACAAACTCTCACAAACACACAGAGGATGCTGCAGCAAGCTAAGTATGTATAACACATCCACATGCATATCACTCTATTGTTTTCCTTTTTATATTCTCTCCTCTCTCTTTTAAAGTGAATTTATTCATCCTTGTGTCATTCCGAACGCATATGATTTTCTTTCTTCTCTGAAGTAGAGTGCAACAGTGTGGTTCCAGAAGTAAAAATCCCATTCTTTTTTTTTTCTGGTACTAACTTCACTGAAAAAAGTGCGCCACTGCTGCGCTCTATATGCATCTCTGTAAAGGAGATGTTTTGTAGAATGTTCACGCTGCTCTTTTCCATACAGTGAACGTATTTATGGTGACAGCATCATAAAAGCCATCATCATAGGTCATATGTACAACATTATTAAAAAATATTGTCAGATACAAATATTTTTAGCCAAAAATTAAGGCTTGAGGGTTCAACCTGGACCAGCTTCTAGTACTGTGAAAGTGTTAAGAAATTACAACAAAAAATATATTCTTAAAGAATATTATTCTAATATGAATTGTATTATTATTAACAGTTATATATATAATTTATTTAATTCATATTTTATTTATTTATTGCTATTTTAATTATTTAATCAATATTTTATAATTAGCCTGCATGTCTGACATAAAAAAAAATAGTCTTGAAATCCGCTTTCTTTTTACACTTCTAGCAAGAATGCAAGATTGTATCTTATGCAAACACCTACCAAGATTGGGGTAAACCCAAAACCAATCAGACATCACACCAACTAGTTGGTTTAAAAAAATTAATTTAAAGCTGCACATACTTAAAATGAACACACCATTCATATTCATTCCAACAACAACAACAGTGTGAATGGAAAATGTAATGAGTCCCAGTCACAAACTTATTTCAAGACCAGGGACAAAGTTATTTTTCACACGGTTTCCTTTGATACACTTGGATTTCTTTCTCCCGATCTTAGTGAGACAGCATCAGTTCTGAGAAAGTATATGGACCGATCTGAAACAGATCTGGAGAAAGTATCTGCTGACCATCAGGAGGCCGTGGAGAACCTGGAAAATCTGACCAAAGAGGCCCAAAACCTACAAGAGATCTCCTCTGACAAACAGCGGCGGGTTCTGAACATTAAAAATTCAGACGCCAGAGGTGAGTCGAGCACACAAACATGCTGGTTTAAATTCAACACACACACATGGTGTGTCAGAACGTGTGTGTTGATCATCTCCCGTAGGTGCGGCTGACAGCATCAGAGAGCATTACAGGGAATCTGGCGGGGCGGAGCTTCGTGTCAATCAAGCCGTCTCTGACTCGAGAAGTCTGGTCAATGAGTCTTCCTGGCTGAGGAAAGCTGCAGAAGCCAAACTAGACGCCACAGAGAAAGAGTTCAACCTCAGACATCAGCTGCATATACAGAGGCTGGACAAAATCGGATCTGAACTGAACTCCACAGACCATTCACGACTAAGCCGTCGGGTAAATAAATGACGTAAAAAAAAAAAAAAGGTTATTAATCAGTTGGTTAAGCCAGTGGTTCTCTTAAACACAGCCTGAGAAATATTAGACAAAATCCATTATTTTAACGTATTAAAGCTATATTCTCCTATGATATCAGATGTGTAAATGTGTGTGTAGGTGTGCGGAGGGGTGTCAGGTCTTGATGGTTGCGGTGACTGTGGTGGTCTAGGCTGTGTGAGCGAGGATGGCGTGACCCAGTGTGGTGGAGAAGGATGTGAGACTATTGTGACCCAATCTCAAGAGGCCTTGAAGAAAGCCAAAAACGTAGACCAAGAGGTCCTGCATGCTTTAAGAGAATTGGACAAGCTAAACAAGATGGTAGGTATTATTCACAACAATATTAATTATCATACAACTTACTCATTTATTTAAATTCATGTAGCCTAAATATACACATTATCATTCAAAAGTTTGGGGTCTGTAAGAATTTTTATTTGCAAGAAATTTGTATTTTTTATTCAGCAAAGACACATTAAATTGATCAAAAGTGACAAAAAAGACTTAAGAATAAAGGCAAAAAAATCAGTTTAGAACCTTCTATTCATCAAATAATCCTGAAATAAATGGATCTTGTTTTTCTTACAAAAATATTAAGCAGCACAACTATTTTCAACATTGATTATAGTAAGAAATGTTTCTTGAGCAGCAAATCACATCATATTAGGATGATTTCTAAAGGATCATGTGACACTGAAGAATCATGTGACACTGAAGACTGGATTAATGATGGTGAAAATTCAGCTTTTGCATCACAGGATTAAAATAGTTAAATATATTCAAATAGAAAACAGTTATTAAAATGTAATGATATTTATTTTGCAATATTAGTGTTTTACTGTATTTTTAATCAATTTAATGCGGCCTTGGTGAGTTTTTTTAAAACATAAAAAAATCTTTAAAAATATATATTTGCATGCGTGTTGTCTGGTAGGTGTCAGATGCTCGAGGACGTGCGGATGAGGCTAAGCTCAGTGCTCAGGGAGTGTTACTGAGAGCCAATCAGAGCAAAGCTCGAGTGGAACAGACCAATGATGAGCTCAGAGACCTCATTCAGCAAATTCGAGACTTCCTCACAAGTATGAAATGTTACATATAGTTAACACTCACACATTAGATGCGTTTACAATACTAACATATATGTATATATACGTAGATCTGCATGAAATGTCCTACTACATTTGTCAGAACTAAAGCAACTTTTTAGTTTATCCCACCCGGTTTGTCTTTTTGTTACGTACCATTGCTTATTAGATTTAGGAGCATGGTATATCACAGATTTGTTATTATGCAGTGTCTGAAATACAGTGGAAATCAAAATGTTGATGCTAGGAACTTGAATGCGATTGTCTGCGTAGATGAAACTGATCCGAAGCGTATAGAGGAAGTGGCGGATGAGGTGATGAGATTGAGTTTGCCAGTGTCATCTGGAGCTCTAAAGAACATGACCACAGAGATCAACCAACATGTGGCCAGACTGACGAGCGTGGATGATATTCTGACCCAGACGGCAGACAAGGCCCTCACCGCAGAGAGACTCCTGCAACAAGCACAGGATGCCAAGTGAGTCACTTTTGATTTTAACTTTAGAAAAACACTTTTAAAACTCACTAGTTTATTTAGTTTGCCCACTAACAATGTCCAACAGTGGATATAACGCGGGTTCTCAACCTTTTTTACTCCTTACTTTAAGAAAATGGGCCTCGAGGCCTCCTATCTAATCTGATTAGTACTTTTGGTACTTCTGCAATATAAATAATAAATATAAAATTTAGTAAAATAAAAAGAAAACATAACATTCAGACAAAAAAAAAATTTGTTCCCACGACTTACTAATATGTCTCCACGTTTACTAATTCATTCCCTCATTCTAAGTAAATCGTCCGCATGATATAATTACTCATTCATTTGTTTTACTAAATCATGTTCACATTGTAATATTTCATACCCTTGTTTTAGTTCAATAAAAATGTCCATGATTTACTAAAACAAAAGCACAAATTCTTAATTCATAGCCACGATATATATTGTGCGAGGCTTCGTAAATGTCAGTTTAATGTTGTACACCTTTATTTGAAACTTTTTTTTGTATTTTGTTAAATTGTTAAAATAAAATTATGTATATATATATATATATATATATATATATATATATATATATATATATATATATATATATATATATATCACTGGAGAAAGGAGAATTGTCTTTTTTTATATACAGAAATAATATTTAATACATATAAAAATGTTTTATTGCAGATAACGCATACATATTGTGAAAATGGTGATTTGTCTTTGTTTTCTCAAAGCATACGTCTCATTTTTCATCTCAAGCTTGCGCTTCATTGGCACTGTTGTCTAGTTGGCAACCAAGTACACTAATGTAACAACTTGTTTGTGGTAAAATTGTTGGTTGTGGCGCCACAACTAAGGAACTATGACTAAGGTCATAATTTGTGCAAAAATTATGTAAATGATTTTCACACAGTAACATTAAAATAGTCATATTGCACTCTTTGTTTATATTATCATAGGTTTAAAATAATAATAATAATTGGGTCTGATGCAAGGCAAAAATATTTAAATCTCAGCATAAAAGGCATTTGAAAAGTAGAAAAATACATGGTGGTAAGGTAAAAAAAGAGAAATGGTGTCACCTGTACTGTAATAAAAACCAATCCATGCAATAAAAAAGGCCCATAGTTAAAGAAATAAACATAAAAACAGGATCCTTTATTATGCTGTGTGTGTATGACAGTGAAAGAGCTACAGCACTGAAACAGGCCACTGATGAGGTGAAGGAAACTCTAGAGGATACTGAGCGCGCTAAGACTGCTGCCAGCGGAAAACTGAAAGAGGTCGAGAGTGGCATGACCCAAACAAAAGAACAAATCACCGCTGTGAGTACACAATACACATATCTTTTAAAAATCCTTATGTGCCTTATGTCATTTTATTGATTCTTTTTAATGTAATCTTTGTGTCTATCCAGGTGCAATCAAAAACTGAAGCGACAGAGTTCAAACTGAGTAGCAGCACAGGAAGATTCTTGGATCTCGAGAGAAAGGTCGACGAACTCCAACAGAAAACTGTCGAAACGTCCAGCGATGCAGATCAAACTCAGAGACAAACTGACGACATCACAGCGGAAATCGAGCAAACTGAACGGGTAACTGTCTTTTGACTGTGATGTTCTGTTCATTTGTTCAAAAGGAAATTTCAAAGGAAATGTACATATACGATGACTGTACACCTCCTCTATGTTGAACATGTTTTACATTTATGTTTTTTGTATATATATATATGTTTTTTTTATGGGGGTTAGGGTTGGCATAAAGTAAAAAATGTATGGTCCTAATATTATAATGAAGATAATATCTTATAATCTTCAATTATATAACTGCGTAATCTTCTATTATATATACCGGTATATATACATTTTGAAAATACTGTGGTCACCAACCAACATAAAAATTTTTAAAAAATGACAAGGCAAGGTTAGTAGAGGTTAGATAGATATCATGTTGTATAACTCTCCCAAAACGTGAACGAATTATGAAAAATTAATTAACAATTCATGATCTTTGTGAAACTTTTTACCTAAAAAAAAACATTATAATTAGAGCTGTCAAATCGATTAATTGCATCTAACATTAAAGTTTTGTTTATATAATATGTACATGTATATATCTATTATATATTTATATATGTAATACAGTATGTAGAGGTAGACACACACATACACGTGCACGCACACACACTATATATACTACATATATATAAATATAATATTATATATTTGCACATGTATTTAAAAAAAAAACTGATTAATAGTGATTAATCGATTTGACAGTACTTAAGATGTATATGCTGTAAGTAAAATGTATTACTTTTTAATTGATGGTTAGTTATACCACAATCATTAACCACGGGCATTAAACTGTTACTTTTTTTTTAATATAGCATATGATTATAGCTATATAAATATTGAGAATATAGGTTTTTTCAAAACCTTTGGTTATTTTCTTTTATTTATTTATTTAAATCGGGGACACTTTTAAACATCATTGACTCATAGACACTTTGAAATAAGCGTGCTTGTGTATATTTGTGTATTTTAGGAGATTGACTCACTGCAACCTCAGTACCAGCTGGTCAGCGGTCTGATAGATCCAAACGCAGCCGGTGTGATTGATGCACGTCAGAAGGCCGAGCAACTACGACAGGAAGCAAAAGATCTATTAATAGACGCCACCAGCAAACTACAGAGACTAAGAGGTAACAGAGCTCGAATATGATATTATAGATTTAACTATGATTCCTGACTTTTCTTTCTCTTTATCTCTTCCAGAGCTGGAGAGATCATTTGTGATAAACCAGCACACTCTGGTGGAGAAAGCTCAGGAACTGGATGGGCTGGAGAATGAGGCCAGAGATGTTCTGCAAGAACTCAGTCGGAAAATCACCTTCTACAGCACTTGCGGTTAACGACCAAGAAACCTCAGATTATAATCAGTCGAAAACCATGTAAATGCACTTTTGTACCGTCTAAAATAAGTTACTAACTGCACGAATGCAATTCATTTAAGAAATTACAATGAAAAGCAATATAAGATTTTACTAAGACCACTTAATATATTATGCCCTTTCTGAACTATGAAAAAAGTTTACTCAGTTTATTATGTCCTATATATGATATTAGAAATCCTGCAGGGCGCAATAATAATACAGCTACTGTATCTCAAACAAAATTCCTCTGAAACGAGAGGAAGCTCCTCCATTGTGGACAGCAAATCAGGTTGGATTTCAACTGTCACCTATGCTTTCCATCTGCCCATCTTCAACAGTCCAGTCATCTAGTCAGAAACTACATTTCTCAGCATCCCTCCTGTCCCTCACCTGCACTCGCTCAGCCATCACCCACACTCCAATCTGCACCATTATAAAACTGTCGTGGGCAGTCTGTGAGAGAGGCAGGGGCAGTCGTGGGCAGTCTGTGAGAGAGGCAGGGGCAGTCATGGGCAGTCTGTGAGAGAGGCAGGGGCAGTCATGGGCAGTCTGTGAGAGAGGCAGGGGCAGTCGTGGGCAGTCTGTGAGAGAGGCAGGGGCAGTCGTGGGCAGTCTGTGAGAGAGGCAGGGGCAGTCGTGGGCAGTCTGTGAGAGAGGCAGGGGCAGTCGTGGGCAGTCTGTGAGAGAGGCAGGGGCAGTCGTGGGCAGTCTGTGAGAGAGGCAGGGGCAGTCGTGGGCAGTCTGTGAGAGAGGCAGGGGCAGTCATGGGCAGTCTGTGAGAAAAGCAGGGGCAGTCATGGGCAGTCTGTGAGAGAGGCAGGGGCAGTCGTGGGCAGTCTGTGAGAGAGGCAGGGGCAGTCGTGGGCAGTCTGTGAGAGAGGCAGGGGCAGTCATGGGCAGTCTGTGAGAGAGGCAGGGGCAGTCATGGGCAGTCTGTGAGAGAGGCAGGGGCAGTCTTTGCGAGAGGCAGGGGCAGTCTTGGGATAATGGTTAGCGAGTCCGACTGGTAACCCAAAGTTTGCTGGTTCGATTCACATTTGAGCAAGGCACCTAACCCCCAATCGCTCCGCAGGCGGCAACAATGGCGTGTCACGGTTTTGTGTGTGTGTGTGCACTACTCCTAATGTGTGTGCACTAACTTGGATGGGTTAAATGCAGAGGACAAATTCTGAGTATGGGTTTCCATACTTGGCCTTCACATCATGTCACTGTCACCCTACACCTGCCAAGCAAGAGGTGTGTGCTCTCTCTACTCTTCACGCTCCAGTCACCACCACTCCGCTGTTACCCTGGTAAAGAAGAAAAGAGACTCTATTTTTCAGTATTCATCTGGTCCTCCTTATTTTGACTGCTTCATTACTCACCTGATTAACTGTGCATATCATCTGTCAATAAATACCTGTTTGGGTTGAACTAACTCTCTGTCTCCGTGCCTGGTATTCCCTGACAGAGGCATGTCAAAATGAAAATGCCATCAGATTATCTGATCGCTAAGCAATAAACCACTGTTTTCATTTCATAAAACTGGAAATGGCAATATGATAAAATAACTAATATACATTTTATTGAGCCAAAAAGATTATGACCACCTGCCTAATGCTGTTGGTCCTCAATGTGCAAAACAGCACCAACCCGCCAATGCATGAACTCAACAAGACCCCTGAAGGTGTGTGTAGTATCTGGCACAAAGACTTTAGCAGCAGATCCTGGTGGTCCAACTGGTTGGTCCAGCACATCCCACAGATGCTCAATTGGATTGGATTTGGAGGCCAGGGGGCTACTCTTCATCATGTTCATCAAACCATTGAACAATGTGTGCTCTGTGGCAGGGTGCATTATCCTGCTGAAAGGGGACGCTGTTGGTCTGTACCTGGTCTGCAACAATATTTAGGTAGATAGCTATACAAATAAATGTGAATTGAATTGAGGTAGCACGTTTCAAATTGAAGTTAACATGAATGGCTTGCCATCGTCCCACAGTGCATCCTGGTGCCATCACTTCCCCGGGTAAAGGCTCACACGTCCACAGCCGTCCACATGATGTAGGCCTACAAGAAAACTACACTCATCGGGTCAGACGACCTTCTTCCACTGCTCCAAGGTCCAGTTCTGACGATCGTGTGTCTTTCGACAGTGGACAGGGGTCATCTTAGGCACTCTGAATGGTCTGTGGCTACACAGCCCCCATACGCATCAGAGTGCGATCCATTGTTTGTTGTGACACATTTCTCCTATAACCATCATTAAAATTTTGTGTGACTTGTGCCACAGTAGACCTTATGTTGGCTCGGACCAGACGGGATAGTCTTTGTTAATCCTGTGCATCGATGAGCCTTGGGCGCCCAACATCCACAGCATGAGGTTTGTCCCTCCTCGGGCCAGTTCTCCAAATTCTCAAAATTGCTGACCGGGAGCAACACACAACAAGCCTTGCCGTTTCAGAGATCTGTACAAGTCGTTCAGATCTTTATTCCTGCCCATTTCCCCTGCATCTAACACATTGATTAATAATAATAATAAAAATTAAACTGAGGTCCCTAATCTCTGTGGTCCCAAAAAATCCCAAAAAAGTAGGGGTGTAACCCCGGCATCCTGGCCAAATTTGCCCAGTGGCCTCTGTCCATCATCATGGATGCTAAACATCACATTGGTAGTGGTTGAGGAGATTCCCCCCTTCCATGTAAAGCGCTTTGAGTGCAGAGAAAAGCGCTATATAAATGTAATGAATTATTATTATTATTATAAACAATAACAAGAAAAAAATACAATTATAAAAGAATGCCTGGTTTCTCATGAATTTTTTTGCCCAACGTTTCTTGTTTTATTACTTTTTTTAGATACCTATCCTATATCTATACCTATGCATATAAATATATATTAAACAGGTGAAACTCAAAAAAATATAATATTGTGCAAAAGTTCATTTATTTCAGTAATTCAACTTAAAAGGTGAAACTAATATATAGACTCATTACATGCAACGTGAGATATTTCAAGCCTTTATTTGTTATAATTTTGATGATTATGGCTTACAGCTTATGAAAACCCCAAATTCAAAATTAGAATATTGTGAAAAGGTTTTCATAAGCTGTAAGCCATAATCATCATCAAAATTATAACAAATAAAGGCTTGAAATATCTCACTTTGCATGTAATGAGTCTATATAATATAGTTTCACCTTTTATGTTGATTTACTGAAATAAATGAACTTTTGCACGATATTATAATTGTTTGAGTTTCACCTGTATATTAGTTCTTTGATAATACAAAAACAATTTAAAGTTAGAAAATAAGCTGGATTCAACTGCATAAATTAGGTGGTGATGACGCAATCTTCTCTAACGGTCGGTTTCATCGATGATGATGATGTCAGTCGACAGTCGTTCAATCATGTTGATGTATGTTGCTGTACATGGAGACGGAGAAAAGCCAGTTAAATGACAAACGCAATGACAACCAACCCTAAAAAGCCAAGAAAACAGGAGTGCGAATAGCTAATTCAACATAGGTAATAAGAAACAGACAGTCTTGACTGAGAACGTTTAACAAGTTTTGACATAACGTTAGCAGCGACGCTATTCTACCAACAGGTAACTTAACGTTATAGTAGCCTAGTTTTTTAACCGTTGTCAGCGGTCTATCTACACAAAACGCACAGTATAGTTGTCCTATTTTTAGCCGGGACTCTTGTTAAATATAATGGAGTGGATTGTCATTCCGCTTAGTTTATTATTTTACTGATACGGAGTCAGACGATATGTTAATTGAAGCTTTTTTCCATAGTTTCATACCGGAGTTCATCGTGCTCCGTTTCCTTCATCAACCACAAGAGAGCGACAACCGTCTGAAAGTCCATCGGTGACCTTTGAAAATAATGAAAGCATTCAAGCCTTGAAGTCTCGCAAAGGATAATCTTTCAGGTATATCAAAAGCACATGTAACGTTAGGGATGTAACGTTAGAAAAGAAACGAACAACTTCCATTTTCACGAGAAACAGTTTCTTAGTTCACAATAAATGGTTCCACCAAATGAGAGATACAGGATGTTGAATAAAGAAAGAATCATAAAATAGAGAAACTGAGGAGATTTATTTTTTAGGTTTTGACCATATTTAAATTAAAACCAGACCAGTTTCATACCGGGTGGACACTAAAGCATGTAGGCTATAAAACAAATAAAATCACTTTTCCCATGCTTAAAGAAAAAAGGCCTCCAAAACTCTAATTTTACACCACATCTCAGTTCATGGGTATATTCAGATGTTGTGGCTTGTATAATCATCAGTCAAAACCACAGGCAGGCACACGCACACTCAAAAGGAACAGTTGTAGTAATGCTTAAATCAGTTTGCATTGTGGGAATCATTAAAGCTTACATTAAACAAAGCTACTTAAAAATATATAAAAATAGTAATTCTAACTTCCACAAAGAACAGTTCAGAATGCGTTACATAAACTTAACGGAGACCTTTGTTTCCTTCTGTTGTTCTATAACCCCTAAGGCATTTCTATTAGCAAACAAAAAGAGAGTGTTTGTTTCCATCTTTTGTGGTCAGTACAGAGCACCGCTGACCAGGCTAAAGGGAAGGAAAAAAATTTACAAAAAACAGATTCTCTAAGTTGGGCGCCATGTTTAAAGTGCCGGTGAAAAGAACTTCAGGCCATTCCATTAGTACAAATAATGCTAGAAAACGTAATCTTAGTAAACGAATGAAACTCACAAAGTATGTCAAAAACATGTCTGGTTTGTATTTCACCCTAAATTCCAAAATAAAAAATGTTTTGTGCATAAAGAAAATCAAGCCCTTAAAGACAATTACATGCTCTGCATTCTAACATTATTTATAATTAATCACATTCCTCCAAAAAATCTCATTCTCGTTATTAAAATGAAAAACAGTGTCCTATATTAAAATTACTGTAAATCGTTTCCAGAATCACATTCTTCGCAGTAATAAGAACCTAATGAGAATCAAGAGTACTCAGAAGTAAAACACCCATAAAAACATAACATAATTATGACAGTCAGTGCAAAACAAAACAAAATAAAGAATATCTGGTCCCTAAATAGTCTTAATTTTCCTTATGCAATATATATTGCATTGAGATTGATTGTGGGATGAAATATGACCCAGATTTGTTTTTGTGAGCACAAACATGCCATCGCCACCTAAGAAAGCACATAAAATGTGTAAAAAAGGTGGTAAACCTTGACTTTTAAGACACAGCTGACGAGTGGAAACATGTTATTCGAAAGTATAACAACACAGTCACAGAGATGGACCCGTTTCTGCTACAGTACATCATGAATACTATCTCGTTCACTTACACACAAACACAAAATGGACCAAAAGTGTATGTTAAAGCCATTGTCTTATGAGTCACATTGTGAAGGGAAGATCCCCGGAGGAGCACTTTTGTCTGACGCGAACGTCACCGAACGGGCAACACAACACGCATGTTTTACGTCCCTCATCTAGGCAGTAGCATTCGTTCTATTGCGCACTGCAAGTGCTCCCAGTTGCTCCAGCCGTACACCAGTAGACAAATGCATACCAAAGTCCCGAACACATGTAGACGACTTCTCATTAGTGGAGCGGAAAACTTAGCAGCCGTGGAGACGCACACCAAGATCACAGTGACGATGGCCAGCATGATGTTAATGCATTTTCCCAGCAGCACTTTAGCGTCGGCACCTTCCAACTGCAAGACCTGCTGCTGCTGTTGCTGTAGCTCCAACTTACTCACTCGCGTCTGACAAACTTCCAAAGCATCCTGCAAAAGAGGGAAAGACAGAAGATGCAACAATTCCCAGTTGTCAGATCTGATTGGCTATGCGAGCGTTCCAAGATCGCTGATATTTAATAAAACAGCAGCTGGAAAACTGGAGTGATTATTGAGCACTTTAAGCAGGGGAGCAAATTGCTGTCGCTGCACTTAAAGTGTGTTTGGCAAAGCTTGATGCTCTGACTTCTTTTGGAATCTTTTGTTAGATGGGGAAAAATCGATAAACTAAATGGCCAAATTATGTTTAAAAGGGAAGTGCTCAAGATTAACTTCTAGTTTATTAAACCAAAATCAAAAATCACATTTTGCGATCATCAGCATCCCAACCTGGTGTGCTATGGTTGCAAGTAAGTTCCATCATTATCAACATACGGTAGTTCAATGATTCTGTGTGGTTTCCCAAGACCATAGTTCCAATGAAAGTTTGCGAACAAAAACACAAAGTCGTATGGTTTGAACTACAGCTCTTGGTTTGTGATTAGAAACAGGTTCTTGTTTCTCATGCTAACATGCTGTACAATCCATACATTTCGTTATCTCTCTCACTATGTATACACTGCCCAGCCAAAAAAAGTCGGTGTTTGGATTTAAATTGGTAAATGCTTAATCTAAGATTGGATCATTGCAGTGATTATTATGTTTCTAGCATGTTTTACGTTTGGCAACAGTTCTTCTAACCCTAATTGATGGAGTGTGTACGGTAGCTTTTCTTGTAGGAATACACATCATGGCCATATTTCAGGATGACAAAGCCAAGATTCACCAGGCTCAAATTGTGAAAGAATGGTTTGGAGGGAGCATGAAGAATCATTTTCACACATGAATTAGCACCTCTGAGTCCAGACCTTTAACTCATTGAAAGTCATTGGGATGTGCCGGAAGAGACTTTACAGAGTGCTCAACTCTTGCATTGCCAATGCAAGATCCAAAAATAACATCACAACATTTATTTCCATCAAGAGGTACATACATTTTTGGTAAAGATCTTGTATTCCATCAATTAGGGTTAGAAGAATGATGTAAACATATAACATGCTAGAAACATAATAGCCTACATAATAATCACTGTCATGATCCATTCATTGACTCTTAAGCATTTACCAAGCAGTGTATGTATATATATATATTTAAAAAAAGATCTCTAACCGATTAATTAAGTGAAGTTATTACCCCACCACCTGCATGACGTTCTATATTGTTGGTTTGTTGGATGTGCAACTAAGCCACTACAGTATCTAGCTAGACTCGCTAGATAATTCCTCCAACGATGCCTCACATACTACCTAGTACTGTAGGTGGCAGCGAGTTACGTTGTTGTGCGAAAAACGCAGCCCAGCTTGACATCTCAGCATTGCCTCAATCAATGACGTGAGTTTGGGACGGGATTATCTGCACAGCCAATGGCAGATAAAGGGACTGTTTGAGAAACCCGTTTAGGTTAACGAAAGGCACAAAAATAGCCTCTCAGTTAAAAGTGATGTGCGCTAAAGTAAAGCCCAATGTATACTGTGGTTTTTACACATATGAGGGTTAGGGTGACCACCATGTTATTGCTCTGTTGAAGGGATGTAGATGTGATTTTGCGGGATCCTGCATATTTACATTTACATTTATTCATTTAGCTGACGCTTTTATCCAAAGCGACTTACAATTGCTATATATGTCAGAGGTCGCACGCCTCTGGAGCAACTAGGGGTGCTTAGCAACTAAGTGTCTTGCTCAGGGACACATTGGTGTCTCACAGTGGATTCGAACCCGGGTCTCTCACACCATAGGCATGTGTCTTATCCATTGTGCCATCACCACCCCACAAAACATTATTGAAATGCTGCTTACGTCTGGCGGGAAGCAGAACAAAGCTCCCAATTTCTGGACTGGGTCACCCTACAGAGGGTGTGTGTATTTGATCATTAGCATAGTAAGCGTGCAGCCATTTTTTTTTTGGTGCACATATTGGTTGGTCCACAGTGTGGCAACACTGATAGAGATACCCGCAACTAGCATCTTTATCTGTTATCTGTTTATCTGTCATAACTGGAGAGAAATGGCACAGACACTGGACAAAGATAACACTTTCTAGGGCTCACGTGTCAGCTGCGCACACTATGGAATGAAGTATACTTTCAAAAGCTATGCATTCAGCTGCTCGCGTACACTTAAGCATTCACATCAAAACCGAAGTATCGCGGGTTAACGTTGGACCTGTAGTGTTTTTCAGTACAGTTACTGTATGTGGAGTAAGATTTTATTGTGGGTTGTTGTAGTTATGGCTGCTTTGGACTAAAGCTCAAATTAACATGAAAAAAAAGATAATTTCATTGCTTTATCACGTTGTGGCTGGATAGGATAAGGAATTACACTAGGCTGATATTCCTTTTGAGCGCTGTACATAACTTTCGGAGGATAGTACATGTGTCATTGCATGCGTGTGTCTGTATATACCTGTATATCTCTGGCTCGTTCATAGGCCTGATAGGCCATTTTTTCCTCAATGCTTGCTAGTTCCTGTTTGAGATTTGCCGTCTCATTCTGATGAAGCTCAGTGAGGTCATTCAGTTGATCTTCCAATCGCTCACACCTTATAGAGGAACAACATGAATATTCATTTTGAGATTTGTGAAATATTACATTTAACAGTACCTTTAAATTATAGTGTTTTTAAAGAACTTTAAGTGAGGTAAAAAAAAAAAATCTAATTTAAAAACGTGATAAATGAGCATACAAAATATCCATTGTCGAACATTACCGATGATAAATTAAACTAGTATTATTTTTAATATACATCGCTAATATTTTGCCAATAACCGATATGCTACAGATGTATTGTGTATCCATGTTAACACTATTTCAACACGTCACAAGTGTGTTGAACACTAACATGTTTGCATTAGAAAATAGAGTATGAAAGACTATTAACCTGAACCGCTCCTCTTGTAGTGTTTGTGTAATATTCTCAAATTCACATTTAAACTGGGTCTTCAGAGCGTCGATGTCGTCTGCCAGTAGATTCTGAGTTTCCCTCAACTCCGTTAACTCCTCCCAGGCTTCCACCAGCCGGCTGCTGCTTTCCCCTTGGCCTCCTCCTCTCGCAGACCCGCCGTGCTGCCCTGTCGCACCCGAACCAGTCACATGACCATTACTCTCAATCGACACGGATGTCCCTGTGGAGCACTCGTCATCGCTCGGGTATTTGGGTTTAGGGGTTAGCGTGGCGCTGCCACTCAGAGTTCGGGCTCCCCCTTCCGCCTGCAGCCCGCTTCCCGTCTCCATGGAGCTCTTTAGCTGTGCTATGTTGTCCGCGCTACCAAACTTGTTGCGAATGAGGTTTGCTATCTCTCGAGGCTTGCTAAAGAAGAACGGCGGCGACAGCGAAACTCCTGGGCCAACAGTTCTGACTTTGTCCAAATGTTGGTGGCGCCCACTCCCCATGACCACGCTTTCCTTGAGGTTGTCTTTGGGCATCTCGTTTTCTTTGGAGTGTGTGGGCGTGTGCTTGGTCCCATTCGGGATGTCACACTCCTTCATCTTGCGTTGATACTGCTCTAGCTTCTTTTGCAGCTGAACAATATTGTGCGCCGTTTTCTGGTTCTTTTTCTCAAACACGTGTTTGATGCGACCGCTCTGCTGCTTGTCGGCGCTGTTGATGAGTTTGAGATACTCTGCCACGTTTTCATCCTGTAAGTTTTGCTCAATTCGCAGCTGCTCTTTCACTTTTAGCACTTTCTGCTGCAGGGTGTCCAGACCAGAGCGTGATCGTGGGGTGTCCCGTACTGCCAGATCAGAATCCAGGTCTAAACACGTCTCAGAACCACCTCTGCGCAAGACCGTCGGCACGCTAAGTGTGTTCACGTCACCGCCTCTCTCCGCCTGAAAGGAAACCGAGAGAGAGAATAAAATTAATAATAACTTTAAAAAGGATACGATGAAAATGTGTCTATAAAAAGTGATTGTATTCAGTTCCATATATTAAACATATATTCCATATTAAACTTTTAGTTGTATAGAAAAAAAAAGATTTTTGTATTTTTTAAATATATATTATTGTAGTATTAATTATTATTTTGAATTAGCATTTGTTTGATTAATATTTATATATATTAAATTAGCTTTTTGTGTTTAGTTTACTTTAAAAAAAATATTTTCTCTTTCAGTTTTAATAATTGTAGTACTTCAACTTATTTGATTTCAGTTTGTAAGTTTTTCATCTAAGATTTATATTTAATTTCAGCTTTATTTCAATGTACGAAAAATTATTTTGAATAGTTTTAGTTAGGCCTATATCTTTATTATTAGCGCCATTAAGTTAACATGCCTGCACCTTATATTTTATATCTGTGATAAATATCTGCACATTTCCCTGTGCCGAATTAACAGGTATAATATCTATTGGAGATGCCATATGTCTGGCATTGGAGTAGTCAATTAGAAGAAAAAACTTTAATAAATATTATAGCCAGCCAATAGATGATAAAGGCACGATGTTGGAGAAAATCCAGAAAAACATGGTCATGAAACTGCCTCAGGAACCAAAAGGATGCATAGTTTATTAGAACAGGAAATAAGCCAAGGAGCCAATTTTTCTTTTCAGTCACAGTCATAGTCACATGACATCACTGTCCAGAACTGAAAACTGGAAAAGAACATAAGCAACATAACAGTTCAAGATTTTTACCATAATATTAAAGATTTAGGTCAGCATTTTCTGGCCTGAAATAAGCTGTGGACCAAATTGAGTGTAAAGAATCCGATTAAGCCAGAAAATAAAACTCTTGGAATGAGGAAATGAATGAAGCTCTTCATAAGGTCACTTTTTGAACCTGTGTAATAGGCTGGCAATAATAAGCCATCCCTATAGTCCCGAAGGACATAAAATGCATTCAGGCAAATTAAAAGGGTAGTTCATCCAAAAATTAAAATTCAATCATAATTTACAGGTCAATTCATCTCAAGTGGTCCAGTGGACCTGAGATTTCTTCATGCACATTCTTACTTTGGTACCCCCCACAAAAATAAATAAAATAAAGACTGAGGTGTGAACCCTTCAAATTGACCCACAATTTGCATACACATTTACTGTCGGTCTGCGAATTTCCCCAAGTGAAATCCAGTCATTTCAAAAGAATCCACACAATTTGCATTTTTTCGTTAGGGTGAAAGATTTCCCCACACAGTTTCCATATATGGTTCAAGTTGGTCATGCACATTTGCTGTGTTTACCAAAAGAAATATGCTTGGTTTGCTGTGCTTCACACTACTGACAATGGACTTGTTCACAAAATCTTTTTTTAAATGGAAATTTAATAAATTTTGATCACTACATTTGGACTTCAGTGTTTGTTCCAAGAAGGACCATCCTAAACCAAGATATTGAGGTTCCCATAAACATCTGTACAGTGTGCAATAGTCTATTTTGTAGACACTAGACAGTTGCCATGGTTAAACCAAGTAAAATCAAAACCTGGTGGTTTTGCAATACCAATAAATAGATGTGAATAGTTTAAAAAAGAAAAACAGAACAATTAAAAAAAGAATCCAACTTTACAATTTATGGATCACTTGAAATGGACTGACCCTTATTCATCCACGTCGGACTCATACGATTATTTTTCTTCCTTGCAACACAAAAGGAGATATTTACTATAACAGAATGTCTTCGGTGCCGAAACTGACGTCGATTTAAACGTTCCCAACAGACTAAAAAGGCACCATAAAAGTATTCAATACCACTGATTTCTTTTAAAGCGATTCGATAGCTTTAGCATTTAAATGGTTATTCATTCTTTTCAATTCTGAAAATATTCCCTTCTGCAGTAGATCTAAAAATCTCCCTGGCAACTCTAATCAGTACAAAAATAGTGCTTTCACTTATTTAAAGCTTAAATTAGATTTGTAAGCCAAGATAGAGATTAATATTTTTAGCTAATATGAAAAATAATAAATAATAACAGCAGGTAGATTTTTTATTTTTGGGTGAATTATCCTCTTAAATTTCCCTGAATCAATTTTCTCTTCCACAAAACTGTCAGGATTGTTAGTTTTCGTCAGGCCATTCCCCAGCCTTACTAAGAGCTACATTCAGCATCACAATACGTACAAACCCGCTAACAAGAGACAGATGGAGGCTGCAATTTATGAAGTTATGAGCCATCAGGGTGGCTTTAGAAAAGCTCTTTTCGGGGAAGAATACTTATTATCAGCTCTTGTGGGTGAATTATCCGTGTATGCTTATATAAAAATGTCAGATATTTACAATGAAATCAAATTTGTCGGTTACCATGGCAGCTAGCCATCAAGCGGTAACAGGCCGACAGAGATCAGGGACATGGGCTTTTATGACTCGACTGCAGTGGAAGAGAGGGAAGATAAGACATGTAAATGCAGACCACAAGGAGCAAATACACCATCAGCTCAGGCATTACTGGCACAGTTCATGAATCGGAATAGAGATTTTTCCATAAAATGCATCCAGTGAATCATAACTTGGGTTCAAGCTTATGACAACGCTTAATGCTTTTATTTTCACACTCAAAACTCATTTTTGGCTAAAAGCTCTTTGGTTTAATCTGCAAATCAGTTCACTTAGTATCATTTCACTATTTCTAAGGGGTCAGTCTTTAACAATAAAGATGGTACGGAGTTTCGGGAGAGCTGAAGCGGTGTTGCAATGTTACAATCTCACTAAATCTTAGGTTCATTGATCATTTTTTAAAGGTGCTGCCTGTAATTTTTTTTACTGATCTAAACTAAAGCATAAAAATACCATAATACGCTTGCATCTGAAAAACTCGGAATGTCTGCTTTTGTTTTGGTCCGTGTGATTCTGCCCACTGACAATTTACCCATTAGTATTTCGACACCCCCCGGGTTGCCAGTTGGAGGAAAACACAGCATATTGCAGCCATGGAAGTAAGCAAACAAACTGATTCAGAGATCATAGTTTCTACCCAACTTTAAAAGCCTTGGTTTCCATTTAAAAAGCTCTAGAACCAGAGGTATATTCAAACGCGGATAAAGCCACTCATCAACTTGGCTCGTTGCCTTTCATTGTCAAATGCACTCGTTCCTGTTGCATGTCCTCAAACTGGCAACCAGCGTGAACAACGAGTCTGAGGAGGAGGGGGCGGGGGAAACCACTTTCTTCAATATTTTGAATTTGGACTACAGTACCCATTTCAACCACTAGTTGTCAATATTACATACTGCACCTTCAAGGCCTCAAACATTTTTGTAATCCGTCGAAAATGGTTCTTGAATTCTCAGAATTTGTGTCACCAAGGTAACAACAAGAAATCTTAAAATATAAATACTCAATACTTTGCCTCCAAGGCTAGCACAATAATGAATCTGTTAATAGCAAACAGCTGAATTGGCCTGTGTAATATATTGCTTTATCACTAGTGAAATGAACATGACTGTTGAATGGCGTTTAATGATTAATGCTTGTAAAAAGCCTCTATCATGTTTGCGTGTGTCATTGAAGCACCTCTGATCCTCTTCTGACTTTGAGCAGACTGTATCAGTGTCTTCAGGGCAGAAAAGGTCTCTGGAAAACTAGGTCAAACAGATCAAACGTGTAACAAGCAGACCGTCTGCTCATATAACCTTCCTTACTTTCTCTCCTTCCAGTGATATACACACACCTGGCGTCTGACTTGCAATCTCTTCTTCTTGAGATGTACCCAGTATCACTTAGTCAAATGATACGCATACATAACTGGAATTAACAGAATCTCTATCTGCGCTTACACAGCGAACCTGTTAGTTCACGATTTAAAAGTACTTCATGTTCTGCACAGCTAAAGCCTGACTGAGGTTTACACCGCCGCTACAAAATAAACAAGGAATGTCAGTACTGACTGAGATTGTATAATCCAACCCTGGATTATTTCTCAAGAGAGAGAGAGAGAGAGAGAGAGAGAGAGGTTAAGATAAATAGATTAGTTACCATGTGGCTCGTGGAAGTGACCTCACAGAAGGCCTATCATGAGAAGAGCTCTCAGCCTTCGAGTAGAGAACAATTCTGTACATGGAAGAGAAGACTCATAAAAACCCTTGTGTATGTGTGTGTGACGCTTGTTCACATGCTTTTTACATAATGCTGAGGTCTACAGAAATAATACTGTTGAAATGAAACCATCTACATGAAATCGAAACTTCTAAATGGTATTTTATGTATGTCACAAACAAGCGACCATGAAAAGCAGAATTTATTGTCTCCATTCAACTGAGAAGTGTTCGAGACGAGTGCCAGAATGAGGAAATGAAAGAAGACAGCAGAGTAAAAAAGAAAAAACATTTTTTAAATAAAAATGCAGAGATGCCAGTTTCTGACACCATGCTTAAAATACATCCCGATGCAGCTGGATACACACTTGACACAGCACAAACAGAGTGAGTGTGTTGATCTAAGATCAGTTTTCCGCCCTTATAGGAGAGCCAGTGTTTTCTAAACTCAAATCTAATGTGAAATCATACAATCAAAGGCCTGGGCTCTGTCGTTCTCTTGAAACAGGTTTTTCTTTTGGCAATCCCCCAAGATAAATGATAAGACTGCTTTAACTGCACACACAGACTATGACTAGTATGCATTCTTTTCAGGTTTTCCTACATAAATCTGGTTTTGCAGCATCCTACATACTGAACAAAAACAAAACTGTTTGTAATATTTTAATGTTTCTTTAAAACAATTTATTTTAATTATAATAAAAACACCACTGTAAAACAAATAAACATTTTTTTTTATTAAATTATAATAAAACAACATGTATGACATTTCATAGACATTCAGTCAGATGCTATTTTAATAACTGCTCTAATTAATCCCACTAGGAATTTGCCAATTGTTTATTTATTTTTTTTGCAATCAAAATGACTGATTTTGTGGTGGCAATTTCCAGAAATTTCTGAAACAATAATTTGAGATGTTTTGTTTATAATTAGGAGGATTCCACATTTGCCATATTATGTATTATGTTAGATGCACAATAGTCAAAGGACAAATAAAATGTAAAAAAATATAGCTTATTTTGGTCTCTTACCAAACTCTGATACAATTGAACTTTTAAAACTACCTATGGACAATTTTGTTTTCAGACTTGGAATGGGGGTATTGAGTGAGATGCACAGCCTTATTATCTAGTCTTCACACATCTAAAATGATTTTGTTTTATTGTTAGGTTATTAGATAGCTATCTAATAACCTAACAATAATAAAACAAAAAATCTAGATCTAGTTATTAAAGCTAGATATATGCTGCATTCACTCACAACAATTATTTACCGGTATTTATTTATTGTAGGAAATATAAAAATATTTTCATGGATCATGATCTTTAATTAATATCCTAATGATTTATGGCATAAAAGAAAAATCGAACATTTTGACCCATACAGTGTTTTGTTGGCTTTTGCCACGTGCGACTTATGACTGGTTTTGTGGTCCAGGGTCACATGGTTTTATGTGATAGTAAAGTGTTTATTAAAAGTGCATTCAGTATCTTGCTGGAGGTTAGTAGATCATCCGGGTACTTTTTAAACAGTTTTATTAATACTGTGAATCCGGAAATACTACTCTTCTTTAGCCTAATATACAGAGAAGTAGGCATAATACAGATACTGCATTTGTTTAATTTTGCATCCAGTCAGCAAAGATGACAACAGAAAGACATGTTGCATATTTATTGTCATATGCCATTATTATTTTGCATTAAGTGCGATATGACATAACATACCTAGGGAAAGGGATTGTATTCATATAGTAGCGAAGCACAAAGTGCGTGCATAACATAATTCCCACAAACAAAAATCCTGAAAAGATGTATTCACTCGCTCTCTTTCTGACTTCTTTTCCAAGTCCCCCTGAGTAGAAGATTG
Organism: Phoxinus phoxinus; assembly: GCF_949152265.1. Taxonomy (NCBI): domain Eukaryota; kingdom Metazoa; phylum Chordata; class Actinopteri; order Cypriniformes; family Leuciscidae; genus Phoxinus; species Phoxinus phoxinus. Next base: position 16,304,236 of record NC_136884.1, read on the forward strand.
ATTTTATCTTTAATTTCATTGGGAACGAGGCACATACCAGGCGTCGGACGAGAGAGAGCTGTGCAGCTGTTAGCGCGTGTGTGTTGGCTAAGCTCTAATCCAGTCAAAAGAGCCCTGCTTTAGAGTTAATGTCATAAAACCAATAGCAAAACCACACATACAAAAACAACTCAAATCCTTTTTCCGAGCAACGTGCACCAAGCAAAAACCTGGTTTTATGTGTGCTCGTATTGAGTGCTGGGAAAGTGTGAAATTTAAGAAGTTCCCAATGTCTGTCTAACTGCATTTCTTGGTTTCTCTGCTTCTTGGCTTTTGTTCTCCAACTCTGGAATGTGCCACAGGAAACAGTTAGGCTATGCTGTAATGAGGAAGCCACTACAACAAAAAACAAAGCTTTCTAGAAGTTCACTCTCTAGTGTAACAGGAAGAAACATTACTAATGTAATGCATGCCATACAAATACAGTAAAAATCAATCATTTTCAACTAGTCTAAATTCAGAATGAGTCTGAAGGTGATTCACATATTGACATTTTATAAACAATCGCTCGTCTTTAACCCAAGGAGCCCAGATCAGCATAATGTTTGATTTTCTTTATTATTTATATGCACAGTCACACTGGATTAATAGCATCTACTGGTGTTTAGAAATCAAATTATCAATCCTACTTCCTCTATTATCTCAACACCATTGGGTGGGTCAAGTGTCTGAGGCCTGAATAAGTGCTGTTAACATGTAAATGTGGCTGTTTATGGGTTAATGTATTTAACCCTTAAATGCATGAATGAAATCAATTATTAGTCAGTCATTATTACATATTCGGGTCTTTAGCGAGCCGGATCTATATTTAACACGGATGGATCTCTACCTGTCGTGATAATATAAAACTCTCCTGATAATGGAGTAGCAATTACAGAGGAATAAAATCAAGCAGATTTTGTTACCTTTTGGAGCTTGGAAGGGTTTAGTTTGAGCAGATGTGTTATACCATCATCACACTGTCCACATCAAAGTTAATTTCCCATGTACAATCAGCATCTGCTCATATTCATGATCTCAAACATATTCTCAAAACTATAATTGTCAACATCTTCAAAATCAATATTTTGATCACTGACAGCTTCACCAGATCCACCATTAAGTGACAGTGACACTATTTGACTGGGTTCAGTACTTGCTCTGCAGTAAATCGCTGAGGCATTTCATGTTATATTGTTAGAAAAGGAATGATCGAGGAATACTAAGAAGGTTGATGTCTAACTTTTTTAAAAAAATTATGAGGAGGAGGGGGTAGTGAATGGCGTCCCGACTCCAGGGTCACAAAAAGACCCAAGGTATGCGTTTAAGCTTATGACAACGCTTAATGCTTTTATTTTCACACTCAAAACTCATTTTTGGCTAAAAGCTCTTTGGTTTAATCTGCAAATCAGTTCAGAAGAAAAGGTTCTATTGGCGCTTCGTATTTGGAACCCCTAAAAGGTTCTATACAGAACCCAAGAAAGGGTTCTTTCTTGTCATTATAGAACCTTTTTAGCATAAAAGGTTCTTTGGAGTTGAGTAAAGAACCTTAGGGTTCTATATAGAACCCCAATGAACCCTTTTTTCTAAGAGTGTAGAACCTTTTAGGGGTTCCAAATACGAAGCGCCTATTGAACCTTTTAAGGTTCTATATAGAACCTTTTCTTCTAAGAGTGTAGTATCATTTCACTATTTCTAAGGGGTCAGTCCTTAACAATAAAGATGGTACGGAGTTTCGGGAGAGCTGAAGCGGTATTGCAATGTTACAATCTCACTAAATCTTAGGTTCATTGATCATTTTTTAAAGGTGCTGCCTGTAATTTTTTTTACTGCTCTAAACTAAAGCATAAAAATACCATAATACGCTTGCATCTGAAAAACTCGGAATGTCTGTTTTTGTTTTGGTCCGTGTGATTCCGCCCACTGACAATTTACCCATTAGTATTTCGACACCCCCCGGGTTGCCAGTTGGAGGAAAACACAGCATATTGCAGCCATGGAAGTAAGCAAACAAACTGATTCAGAGATCGTAGTTTCTACCCAACTTTAAAAGCCTTGGTTTCCATTTAAAAAGCTCTAGAACCAGAGGTATATTCAAACGCGGATAAAGCCACTCATCAACTTGGCTCGTTGCCTTTTCATGTTATATTGTTAGAAAAGGAATGATCGAGGAATACTAAGAAGGTTGATGTCTAACTTTTTTAAAAAAATTATGAGGAGGAGGGGGTAGTGAATGGCGTCCCGACTCCAGGGTCACAAAAAGACCCAAGGTATGCGTTTAAGGTAAATAAAAAAAATAAAAACAAAACAACCCACCCAGTTTCAATAAAATGTTTAGATGGTTTTCAGTTCTGAAACTTGGATTCAGAAAGTTCATGTGCCTATTTTGGCTGTATTTTGGCTCACTTCATGTCCCAAGCAACATGAGGTTAAAAAAAAAAAAAAAAAGTTTAAATATCAACCAAACCTACCATGGTTTAAAAAAATAAAATAAAATCTATGGTAGGTTTGGTTGAGATTGAAACTTTTTTTTTTCTTGCTTGGGGCATGAAGTGAGCCAAACCACAGCCAAAAATAGGCACATGACCTCTCAGACAGCAAGTTTCAGAACTGCAAACTACCTAAACATTTTACTGAAACTGAGCAGCTCATTTTGTACGTATTGTTTTTTGTTTGTTTTTTAAGTAAAAGTAAACCACTCTGTGATCATCATGCATTTTTTATTGTACACAAAACAGCAGCGTTGACATTGTTACATGGGAGAGTGGGTAGATTATAACATTTTCAGTTTACAGTAAAAGATCTGCAGAATGTGTGAATCGATGTGACTGACCAAATTTTGACATGCATGTTATTTTTGCCAGTGTTTTAGAAAGCACAGTTTTTGCAATAAAAAGGTAACCCTTTTAAAACACCACTGACTACATGCACCAGTTCTTGCACATATTTTACATTTATAGACAATTTATAGAAACAAAGAATGAGGAGAACTTGCACTATATCAAAAAAATAAATATTAAACAGTTTGACTGTCTCCCACATGCAGTGCTTACTTAAACTATCACACTGGTTAATAGGTCAGTTCATCTCATTTCAAGCATATCAAGATCAGGCACTGAAACCCACAAGGTTTCTCCAAACTATGCCCATATAAATAAAATAGATAATTTTAGCTGCCTTTAACTGTACGATAAAAACAAAGCAAAAGAAGAGAGGCATGTGGCTCTCTGATCAAACTGTAAACACAAAAGACTAAAGCTTTCTGAGACACAAAACATAACTTGTGCCTTAAATGTGTAAACGCAAACACGCCACGGGCCATTCGTTATCACACTGTTGTTACTTATAACACGCATATCTGCACGAAGACACATAAATACTCGGGTGTGTCTAGCATGCAGGTCCTGCAGAAACTTGCTCTGTCTGCTTGTCATGTGACTTCGAAACTCAAGGGCCAGGGAGCAAAAACATGTAGACTGGATAGGCAGGCGAACTCGTGTAACCTTTGCTATATGCCATTATTAAACCAAGTGACTAAAAGATATGTTCTGAATTCAATACATCTCTGCGACTACAATTCTGGCTTCGGTTTTACAAACTCAATTGAATTTATAGTAATGCACTTACAAAAAGTCTTTAGCCCTATTTGGACGGGACTAGTTTCCTAGTTACAGTTCTTATCACTTGACGTCAGTGATTTTATATTCGGACGGGACTAACATATCCATGCTTATTAAAGAAGTGGGAGTGTGTGTTTTCTAGACGTGGCAGTTACAGAAGGTCATGTGCTTTAAAAATCATTATTTGTTGATATGATGAATTTTTTTTATAGAAAAATAAAACCTGCAAACTTCATGAATTTATAGCAGTGGCTTTTTATAATAAATAAGTGAGCAGAGAAATCTAGACAAGTAGGCTCTCTTACTCTTACCTGACACTGATATTAAAATGGGCGGTTTCCACGATTTAGCTCTATTTATTTATTTATTTATTTATTCGTCAGATACCATCCATGTTGAAACGAAAATAAAGCATGACGAAGATTGGTAGCTCAGGTAGATCGAAAACACACGAGGAGAAGAATTTGGATAATACAACATCAGCAAATCACAGGCATTCGCATGCAGTGCAGGATTAGATTATTCAGAGGGCCGTTGAGTTTGCCAAAAAACAGTAGGTAATTTGGTCTGAAATTTTTACTGAGGTTGTGTGAGAAAAACACAGACCTGGCAGATTCAGATGGGATTAAAATCACAAAGTACATCTGTGAAACAAGAATTTCTGTAACGACCCCCCTGGAAAACTAGTCCTGGCTGAATAGGGCTTATGAGGCAAGACATTCAAAAAGGATTTAACTGCTAAATTGTTTTTTGTCAAAAAAAAGAATAAGAAAAAAAAAAGCATTTATGAGTCAGTGCCAAATAAGTGTGTCCACGATAAAGGGGGGGAAAGAAAGAGTTTACAACATGTGCCAAGGCCCAAGTTCTTAGAAAAGGAATTTTGTATTCATGCTGGTTTTGTATGGCTCTGAAAAGTTTTCAAGAATTGTAATAGATTTTTCAAGGTTTTTTCTACAAATTTAATGAATTATTCATATATATATGCCTTCCCTTGTCATGAAAAGGTGAAATTAAATACTGGTTACATCACATCCTTGCAAGTATTGTATTATATGGCCACAAAGAGAGTTTAAAGGCTTTATCTTCACATGCACATACAATATTAGCAAGCACTTTGATTTACAACTTTTATAATTTTATTTGTTCGATTGTTGTGTACGTGTATATATATATGTGTGCATGTATGCATGCGTGTGTGTGTGTGCGTGCGTGTAACAATTATGTATACAATACACAAATATACATAAATACATATACGTATATATCGATTTGTATATTTTTTATTGATTCATTTTTAATTCGATTTTCTATTTATGTTAAGCTTTTGTACATGTTGGGGTAGGAAAAATATTGTTCTTGTGCATTTTTTTGGACAAAATTGATAAAGAAATAGAATTGAAAAAACACATCTACACTCATAAATCAATTCACACAAGACATAAGGTGCGTCCCAATTCAAGTACTTGTGCACTATTCTATGACGTTTTTGTTGTTGTTGCATAAATAGTGCAAGCTTGTTCACACTGAAAAGTCAAAATTGAAAAAGTGCACTTTAAATACCCAGATGATGCACTTAAATGAAGTGTGAATGTTGGACACTTCATGCACTCAACTGTCGCAGCTTCAATTATGCAGCGGAGGGGGAGGGGCATCAGACTCAGATGATGAATGACAATAACCTTAATAAGTTCATACACTACACGGATGAGTACACGCCGGTGTATCTCAGTACCTCAACTATATTTGTGCATTTATTCCAGTGGAATGTTTTGCCCTGTATACTTCCATCGCAAGTGCATTCCTAAAGCCCACTTTTGTTTATTTTTACAAACTCACCGATGCGTCACAATTGCTTTCAGTGGTAATCATCATCGTCACAGATGCTGCATAGGACTTCAATTATATCAAACTCGGAACATTCCTTTAATTTGTTTTCCTCCAGTAAACACAATGGATGTCTCTTTTAATACAGGGGAAGATATCCACCCCTCATCCACAAATCAGAGCAATCTGGGGCACAGCCAGTTCCACAATCTTATTTGTGACACACATGACACAAGCACACAATAGTACAGCAGTAAGTTATGGCCACATAGGACAAAGTGTCACCAAAGGGACACTAATAACTCTGAGTGAGACTAATACTCTTAAGTGTGTCAACACTGCAAGGATTTGGCATGTGGACAGCACCAGTGATGGAAGCGTTGGGGGACATTTCATCAGTCCAATATCCAGACGTGCTCCACATGCTGGTGAGGGTGTTGAAGGGGGGTCTATAGGTTACTCTGGACACAACAGAACATCACAATGTCCTCAGAAGAACAACTGCATTCTCAAATGCTTGTGTGCGCACGGTAGCTATATTTTAGGGGCACAAATTGTCCCCAGAAGTTAGAGATGTCTTCACATATAGTAAACCTTAACCACCTTAGTACTATGCCTTGTTGGAGAAAACTACTAGGCCTATTAGATTCATTAGAGGTCCCATCTTACATCACACTCCAGGGTTTCCTTATGCATTTCCACACATTGATTGTTGAAATATATAGAATTAAATGTATATATTTGAATGGAATGAAAGATAATGAACTGGATGTTAGTTTTCTTTTTGTGCTCAGGCGAATGATCTAAAGTCCACATTTCATACTAGCAAGGAACTATGCTTGAAGTAGTTTTAACCACACGTTTGTGATGCTGTTTGCGAAGGTTTGTTAAAACTTGGCTTTCAAGAAACGCTGAATCGTTGAACTATGTTGGTAACAATGGAAATGGTCAAATTTCTACTTGTCCTGCCAACATTTGCCCTGTCCAAACACCAGAAATTTGTATTTCTCATTTTAAAATGTCTTTAATTATTTTGTACATTATTTTTTTTTTAAAGCTACACGGTGTAATTTTTTAAGTTGATTCTTAGCAAAAAAAACACTTTGTTCTTTCAAAATGATATGTGCTCATTAATGTATAATTACTTCTACCAACTAATCAAGTATTCTCGTAAGCGTAGAATCTGCCATTTATAATACATTCTCGCGGAGATTACTCGCGACTGCCGGCAGATTTGAAATAATACGGCCACCGTAGGAGTTGAAACGCTCTCGGAATGGGAGGGGCTAGAAAGTAATATTCAGTTGGTAATCATATACAATTTCACCGCTAGATGGGAGTAATTCCTACACAGTGTAGCTTTAATTTAAAAAAATTATATTATATTTATGGATTATTATATGGCATTTATTTCTGTTATCCTTACATATTGTGCAAATGTACATATCTGGTGGCTTCATAAGACCATATGCACACATAGCAAAAACTTTCTAGCAGTTTCATAACACATACACTAATAAAACTATTTTCTTTTGGTGTTTTGCCCCACAGACTTCCATTGTTGGGGCATAATTAAAAAATATGACTTTCCTATTTAAATTTTTCACTATATAGGCTATTCTAATTTCAACAAAACTTAATGTAAAAGCAATAGAAGTTTAGTTATGTAGATAAATCCGTAAACATGTTTATGCTTTTTAATAGGTGTCCCAAAGTAGCAAAACACAATGTTTAGCCTCACTTGAGCATTGTCGTATGAACTCAATGTATGATTCCATTTGATCTGTCATTTAATCAATACTTCATCGCTTCGTCCAATGGCGTGGTCCATAAAGACAGCTTCACTAACACAACACGCTTATGATACATCACGCAAAGCAATTCAATTACGAAAGGCTAATCGAATGTGTTTTACGTTCTCTCTCCATTAACGCCGGGGTTAATAATGCACTGGCGTACACATTCAGAACAATCAATTAAGCCTATCAGCAACTTCCATTCACCAAATCACTTCTGCGTTTAAATGTTTAAACAAATGGACTGACGCAGGGATGCTAATGCGCTCATTTTCTTCAATTTAGAAGTAAACAAACACTCTTGAGGTTTATAATGACTAACCAACACGTTCTTTTTCTAAGCAGGGACTAGTCGCATTAAAAAAAAAAACAATGTGGCAAGCACATTGTCTTAGTGCCAGGGGTCAACACACGAGCGCACTCACACACTGAACACAGAAGCACTTGTTCTGCGTACAACAGCCTAACTCAAGACCCAAGCACATGCCACAGCACGCCACCATCACCCCAGTTTTCAAACGCATTAACAATGTGGTTTAGGCGTGTGTGCAGCAGATACTTGGGATTTTGATTTCCATGAATTAGAATGGTAAAGCATCACCATTAACTCATTTCATTATGAGGAAACACCAGTGTAACCGGTCTAACTGGGGTCAAGTTTCACTATTACTTGACACAATGACATTTGAACACACTCAGAGACAAAGAAGTAGTTAAAATATTGAAGTACTTCATGACTGAGCTTATTTTTCTGTTGTTTATATCAGTCCTAGTCACAGAAACTCTGTTGGATAAAGTGAACGTATAAAATAGAAGAATCCCGTCTGACCCTTTTAGGACTGGTTCAAATTTATGATAAAAAAGAATTCCATCAGCATTCCTTTTAGATTCCTTTCTTCTTCTTTTAATGAGGATTGCTTGAGCAACATGCACAGATTATGCCAATAACTGAAATTCTCAGACACGTTGCATACTGTTTAAAAGTTTGGGGTCAGTAAGATTTTTTTTTTACTTTTTTTAAATGCAGTCTCTTGTGCTCACCAAGGCTACATTTACTTGATGAAAAATACAGTAAAATATAATATTGTAAAATATTACTACAATTTAAAATTTCTGTCTTAATGTATTTTAAAATGTAATTTATTAATGTAAGGCATGCATTACTCCGTCTTCTAATATGCAGACTATTATTATCAATGCTGAAAACAGCTGTGCTGCTTAATATATTTGTGGACACATGATTATTTTGATTAATAGAAAGTTCACGTGCCCATTTATCTAAAAGTACCATGCTGTGAGATGTCAGTTCAAAGGTAAATATTATCGTTTGTATCGCCCATAAAAATAATATTTGAATTAAACCACTGTTGTGACAACAGTCCTAATGTTTTAGCAATAAATTAATTTTCTGATGTCAATGTTGTTGCCGTTGTAAGGGTTGCACTATATTGCTGTATATGCAGCATTAGCCTATAAGTTGGACATTTTAGATGCAATTCTTAACAAAAGATCCTTACAACATTTAAACGTGGTTTTACTACAGAAACTCGTTGTAAAACCATAGCAATAATAACTATAGACAATAAAAAAACATGATATCAATACCAAGGTAAAGATATTAAACCCGCGGTACGTGAGGCAAACCCATTGTTTACAGTAAAACACTACTGGTTACTGCAGTATTACTATAGTAAAACGATATGGATATTTTGGGTTAGCACGAAACAACATCTTAGATCATGAACCATAAACAGCAGAAACACATCAGATTAGATGATATCCACACATATGCACAGTCTGCGGGTTAGATAACATGCTGCATGGCTGGATTAAAAAGACTCAAGCATAACTACCATGTCGCAGTGTAAGAAAGAGTTCCTCTCGAGTTCAGGTAAAGTTCTCTCGGCGCTGGGCATAGTTCAGTTCACTTCGGTCCGGTCCGGTCCGGTCAAACTGGACGCTCATGTGCGATTTCGGCGGTCTAATTTGCTACATTGTGTCACGGGGTGCGGGGCGCCGCCGCGCGCTCTCGGTCCGTAGATTCCTCTTTGTAATCTGCGCGACACACACATTCACTCACTCAGTCCCTCAACCCTGGTGCACATTTATCTGGAGAGAGAGAGAGAGAGAGAGAGAGAGAGAGAGAGAGAGAGAGAGAGAGAGAGAGAGCGAGGGGGCGGGCTCAAGTTCGTCATTACGTCACACACAGCCATTTAGGGGAGGTACTACAAGTGGTAAAATGTTTTTGTTTCCATTTACCAAAATTAAATACGCAATTTTAAAGTACACATTTTTGCGCTTGCACATTTAAAATATTCAGATGAGAAATCTTATTAAATATGCACACATTTGCATACATTTTATAAACCTTTTTTTTCCTGTAATCACAAACTCATCCATCCCTCCTTCTTTGTGTTTTCTTTAATATTTAATCAATCATACAGGTTTGGGAACAGGCGAGTGAAACATGCTTTTTGGGTGAACTATACTTTTAGGTAAGCTCAAATTTTAGGCTTTGGGTTCTGTACAGTGTTGTTATTGTTAACTAAAATGATTAAATAACGTTTTTAAATAAAGCTGAAATAAAATATAAATATTAGACATTAGACAATATGTTTAAGTAGAAGAACAAAAACAAAAACTTAAGTAAAAAAATAACACTGGTTCTGTTTCAATGAAACATCAAATTCATAGTTAAAAAGTAATATTTAAAAGCAAAAGCATTTACTAAACAAACATAATACATTACTGAAATGTGTTTGAAACACATTTATTTTCTCCTGTTGCATCTTATTTATATATATATTTTTTATGAGAATATAAAATACAGATCTAATAAAAAAGTTTCAACAAATAAAATATCCAGATCTAAAAAATAATAATTAACCCCAAACACAGTCTTTTCCCTCATAACTAACTAATACAAGCGTCTGAAAATTGAGTATTAAAACAATGTAAGTGTGATCATAAAAATAAAAAATAAAATACAGTGTCTATTACTCAAGTAATTATTTATCTGACCTGGACAGAAGCTGCAATTCACAACACGTCACCCGATAGTCTCGAACCATAAATAACCATCATATCTTACACAGCATTAATGTTTCAGAGGAGAATCCTTTTCAAACGAGTGCTGAATTTTTAAACATCTACTGGTCTGAAAGAGTCATTCAGGGTGTGTCAATCCAGTCTATCTGTCTGGCTCTTACACACACACACACACACATACACACACACACACATTTTTTTTTAGCTATTTTGTATTGAATATGCCTGTATCTGTTAACCTACTGTTACATGGGTTAAAATATCAGTTATGAACCTACATCATTTTAATGTTTAATAGCAATATTTAGCAAACTGCACTAATGATGAAATAATAAACCTCAGCTACTCTACTGAATGAGACAGTCACTAAGTGAAAGGGTTTAGTTTCCCTGGGGAACTGTTACAAATTATTCCCATCTGCCCTGCATGCGCTGCTAAATAATCACATTTTAGATGCACAAATCCTTGCGAGCACAGAGGTCTGGTGGGTGAGGGTCACAGAGGGGTCAGCAGGGTCAGAAACAGTGTTGTATGGGGGATGCTAGATACAGAATGTTCTGGCATCGCTTTAGGGCATGAATAAAACAATAAAGATGTTTGATTTATTTTATTTTCGTATAATGGTGCCGCTATGATTAACGTAATGTGTGATTATGGGAAACACTGGATGCTCGCATTATTCTAAAACACTGATAACATTCAAAAAATGCTTCATATGAAAAAGGATGTAAACAACCAGAGAGAGCCGTCTCGATACCAAAACAACAGCATCATAATACATTATGCATTTTTCTCCCATGTAGAAGCATGTTCATACACTGCTAACTGTAATACAACAGTGGACTCTACATAACTGGAATTTAAATTTATTCTGCTATTTATCTTACATCATATGTGAACACAAAAACTTTTAAAAAGTTAGATTAGACTGCCAGAATTCAAAATACAAAAATATTTGACACACATTCTAGATATTTGCATATGCTCTGTTTGACTTCTAGTTTTCATAGCAAAAGTTTAGTACACCACTGCAACAGATATACCGTTTAAACGTGTTATAAATTCTTTGTCCATTTTGTGATTCCTGTCTAAGTAGATTTATGCCGCAGAAAAATCACATATTTTCTGAGGCATATTCCACTGTAGATGCTGAATATGTGCAATACCCACACTGTAAAAAAAAATTACATCCCCAAGTCAAAATTTTCTAGTGACTGATAACATCTAAATTTTTCAATTAGTCTGACATATTATTTCTCATTGAGCCAATGTTAACAGACTATTGCAACAATTAATTCAATTTATTTTACAGAATTTCACTTGGGCCAATTTAAACATTTAGATGTGACCAGTCACTAGAATATTTTGACTTGGACATTTTTACAGTGCATTTCACTTTTATTTTCTACAACAAATCTACAGCAAAAGACTTTCAGACGGAAAATAGTCACACACCTTGCTGGACTATGACCAGCTCTTGGACATCTAATCTCTTGCAGTTTTCCAAACAAATGGAGAGCATAAAATATTCACTAAAGAAGGGCCTACTTTATTTCAAGTGTGTGAAATAGCCCTGTTGGCAACACCACACACACACACACACACACACATTAGCTGATACCTTTTCACTTGATATTCTTCTAACTGGACAGACAATGTAATGAGATCTTCACACACACACACACACACACACACACACAGAGAGAGAGAGAGAGAGAGAGAGAGAGAGAGAGAGAGAGAGAGAGAGAGAGAGAGAGAGAGACCTGCTTACTCTCCATGCACAAGCACCTTACACAATCATACTGGCACTTATCCTACTTGTAAGAGCTTGCACATACATTCATACCAGAGCGAATTGTGTGTCTGGAGTTAAACCTTCCTGTCTAAAACAACGGATTGTGCGTATGTACAAACATGTAGGCAGATTACATTAGCGTTAGGAACCAATTGAGAGGACCATTACCATGTGACGTCAACCCAGTGAACAGCAGTGACACGCAACCACTGACCCTCGAAACACGTCGGTCAATGCGACAGCAATTAGTGAGTTAGGTGTAGAAAGTTCAATGTCACAAAACGGTAAACACATAATTGGTCAATATTTAGTCTGCTTTCTTTTTTCAGTTTGTCACTCATAGCCTAATGTGCGACCTGTGCCACTGCATTATTATTAGAGCTAGATTCAACGTTGTATGGTGTTAGGACTTCTTTGGCTTTTAGATTGGTTGATATGTGGTTCCTAAAGTGTTCTGAGTATGTTGCTGTGCGGCCGCTAACATTTCCGTTCATGCATTTAGCAGACACTTTTATATTCAAAGTGTATTGAGTGGTTGTTAGCACGTTGTTAGCCGTGTATGTTCTTGTGGGTGCGTCTCAATCAGCTCCCTAGGTTGTGAATCAGTATATTGTTTAAACGAATTCAGGACACCGATGCCTCTATTTCCGGCGAAATGACTACGTCCTCCTCATCGTACAATGTTACTACTGGTATTTATGAACAACAGCAGCACAGATATCTTTTTTGCCATTATTTCTTTATGTTGTTTAAACGTATAGGCATACATTATGTTAAATACTTTGATGTTTGTATACGTTGATGATGTAAATACTTGAATGTTTGCTATTATGTTCTTTACCTGTCTAGCGATGTATGTTATTTTTTAAAACACGGTAAGTCTATCCCTTACCGCCTCGCTTTCATACCAGTCATGGCTCTCTTCTGAATAGGGTCTATTAGTGCATTCCTAAGGGGTTGCTGCTAGGGTGCTGGCTGGTTACTAGTTGGTTTCTTATTTCTATTTTTGCCAGTACATCACCACCAGTGAATTATCGTTAGGATAGGCATTTGTGTTCGTTCCAACATATGAGGGTTATGAAGCAGGTTCTCTCGACCCCGACCTCTGCTAGAGCAGATCTGCATGCATTTTATTATCATGAGCTAAATCACTCATACAGACAGATGGTTTCAGTGACCTACAGACTTTATCTGCCAAACATAATTAAATGAATGAATCATCACATTTGCCCTCGCATAAACTCACAACTGCTCCTTAGTGTGTGGACGTTGCTGAAATGCATTCAATTCACAACGCCTACAGCATCAATCTTACTGTAAATAACTGTGTAAAACTGAACAATTACTAAAAGAAAGGTTTGCATCAAAACACATTTACAACAAAAATATATAGAAATACAGACACTATTGTGTTAATATGAAGCATTTATTTTATATAATTGGGTCAACTACTGCCACTTATATCCCACAGAGGTTCACATGTATTTGTTACTAACTTTTTATATGCCTTTATTTTTTTATTTTTCCTATAATCATATCCCTAGGGGAAAAAAACTATGTATTTAAAATACATTTCTTTCATACTAAGTTTAGTACAAATCTCTTGGGACTTACTGATTTAAGAATTAAACTTCTTTATTGCACAATTCACATTTCTTAATATTAAGCCTAAAACGTGTGTTAATGTCACTATTAGTATGATCACTGTATAATTTTAGTCTTTAAATGCAAGATATTTAAAGCGTAGTTCAACTGTAGGACAATCAAATATACTTAAATATACAATACACTTAACCATTAAATAACTATTAAATATATAAGTATATATTTAGTTGCACCTCAGCACTACTTCTGAATACCGGTAACTGTATTAAGTAAATTATATGTAAATATGTAAATGTATTTGTAGTGTACTTAGGATAAAAAGTATTTCAAATACATTTCGGTATATTTGTCACGAATCACGATTTGGTTTTGGTTTATGTCTCATGTCATGCTTCATGTCTGTCATGTGATCCCCTGTAAGTCATGTGATCCTGCCATGTGTTCCCTTGTCTGATGTGTCATGTTGTCATTGGTTCATTGTTTCATTGTTCACAGGTGTCCCTTGTATTGTCATTAGTCTTGTGTGCCCTCATGTTTGCCATGTGTCTTGTGTCTTGTGTCCTGTGACCACTGTTGATTAAGTTCATGTTTATGTCTTCATTTTGAGTTGTTCATGCCACGACATGTTTTTGTTTCTTGTTAGATCTTGTTAATAAACTGCACTTGCGTTCTCAATAAGCTTTCCTCCAGTGGATCTATTTCAATATTTCACTAGGGATGTTTTGTGGTGTCATGTCCATCACAACCAACAATAAAATAAAAATAATAAAATTCCCCTGTGATGCATTTATATTCACTATTTGAATTTAAATAAATTAGTAAAAGTGTGAAATGTGTGTTTCAAAGGAATTTAATTTCTGAAATTCCAAAGTGTAGATTAAGGAAAAACTTTAACCATAGTCCTAAAAGAAACGTTAGTTAGATTTAGGTGACTTTTGTCCCCGACCCCCCATCACACACACACACACAGACACACACACACACACACACACACACACACACATACACACACACACACACAGAGAGAGAGAGAGATGTCAAAGTGTGACAATAGGTGTAGCAAAGGCCATGACTTCTGTTTTTAACAATCAGTGGAAACCGTAATCCATGAGAATGCCCACAGGCTGTCTCTGTCCAGCTGAAAAGCTTTTCCACTAAAAACAAGCAAAAACAGATTCTAACACATTGATCTGCTCTGATCACACAGAAACCACATTAAATTCACAGCACAATAAAATGAGTGGTTTTGTAAGATAAAATGGAAAAAGAGGGAGAGGTTCCATTTTCATGTCACGCTATGCAAATTGTCCAGAATCAAGTCAGTGCTCTGCTTTCTTAAAGGGACATCTCACCACAACAAAAAGCCTGTCATCGTTTACTCATCGTTTACCTGTCTAAACATTCTCTGATTTCAACATGCCAAGTTTCATGTGCAAATTAGATGTGAAACCTCAGGAATGGAAGTTTGTCCTTTAAAATTAAAGTGAATGGAGACTGGGGCTGTCCAGCTACCAAAACAGCAACAGTCAAATTGCAGTGGAAAAGAGCAGCATGAATGCTAGATGGCTTGTTAAGTTACTCCTTTTGAATTATCACTCCGTTACCTTTTACCAGTCATACCGCTGTCTTTCTCTCTCTCTCTATCTCTCTCCTTTTATCCAGTCTTCCATTTTATTGTCCTCCTTAGTGCATATGCTGGTGCACTGCTCATTAGTCTCTGTAACTCTTTGGCCTCTTTTATCCTTTCCCTTTTTTTCTTGTCAGTGAATTAGTGCTGTGAACTGCATAAAAAAGAAAATAAAAAAGACAAAGCGACTGAGACCTGATAGATAAAAGAAAGAAAAATGACCTTCGTCCTTTCAACTCTCTCAGCCCCCCTGCAGGACATGACATCACTACTGTGTAGTTTTGATCCTCTAAGGGTGAGATGAAAAGAGCAGGTATACACACACACACACACACACACACACACACACACACATAGGAATGCATCAGTTGGTCATCCTTTCATCTCAGCCAATAACTGGTATCTCTTTCATGACACACGTCAGAGTTGGCGTCAAAAGCTCATCACTTATGACCAAAGACGCAAAGGAACTTTCCTCCAAAAGTTATCATCAAATCCTCCCTTTAATACTATTTATACTGTATGAATTTCCTTCCCAAGGTTACAGAGCCCTTAAAAGGACACGAGATGGAAAGGAAAATTATATTTCAAAGCTTTTGCATTCTCTTGCGTTCCCACAGAAACTTTGCATTTGCTCACAAAACTTTTATAATATGAGGTGGGAGAAAAAAAAGAACTAATTTTAGTGCTTTTGTGAGCGAAAGCAAAGTTTCTCAGGAGAACGCGAAAGTAATAATTTTTCCTTCCATCTCATATATTTTTTCATCACCATGTCGCCTTATTTGATTGTCTGCATTCACATCATTATACTGTGCAGTGGATGTTTTTGTGCTGTAAAAACTAAAAAATAAAGATTAATCATATCAGACCTTTTGCAACTTTCATGTAAAAACCACAACCTATGCAGTGCCACTGAAAACCAAAGTGACACATTTCAGAGAAAAAAACAAACAAACAGTTATTCGTTATCTTTAAAAAATCCTACGTTGTAAGTTCTGGAACCCTACCGTTACACTATTGTCTTCAATATCAAGAGCATTGGAATAAAACTGAAGATCTGACATGTCACGCAACCTTTCGCTCAATATCTCACACATAAACATCACACGCGGTCTCTAGAGGAAGTTTCACTGGAAGTCTTGCTGTCACATTATTAATGATTCATCTTCCTGACTACCATTCAGAAGTGAATTATTGATGAATATAGTCTGTGTATGTGAAATGACCAAAGACTTGAGTCTAAATATATCTCTCTTTAATTGATGAAATTAACTTTTACAGGTCAGAATGCTGGACCACCAGAATTGACAAACCAGTTGGGATTATAAGACTTCTCTAAGTATTTATTGATTTTTGTTGTCATTTTAGTGGTGACAATGACTCTAGACTCTAGTCTTTAGGGAGAAAAAATCAACAACAACCGCTTGCTGTTCAGTTATTTCCTGCGACAGCACAGATACTGTTAATAGAACGTAACCTGAAACATTTATTAGGTACGTTACGTACAACGAGCACAAACAGTGTGCAATCTAAACCGATCATAAACAGACTTGACACTGTGTTCCTTGCACTTCCTGTGACTGAGTGAGTCAGTGGAAAGCAACTGTATGAAGTACTGTGTAAAGTTAGCATCTAAAACTTTCAATCTGATGACAACAGTGTAACAACCGTCATAGTACTGCATTTGTACTATAAATACTGTAACACACATCCAATATTTACATTTAATCATTTGGCAGACTCTTTTATTCAAAGCGCCTTACAGATGAAGAGAGCAATTGAAGCAGTCAGATCAACAATAGGGGAACAATATGCAAATGTCAAGACCAGCGCACCACACGTAGCAAGGATTTCTTTATATAATAGAGTAGTAAGTGTTATTTGAGTCAAATATGTATAGTCAATATATATATAGCGAGTCAATAAATCTTTCAAATGTGTTTAAAGATGGTTGAGTGTGTATTGTCCATCGGTTCTCTTTCAACAGGGAGTGGCTGAATTGGAAAAGCTATTTGTTTTGTTCTTCTTCCTGTTGATGAAGTCTCAACCCCATCCTACATATGCTTTGTCTTCCACATCCTTTACATCCTTCACTGCAGAAAAAAATAGAGATGTGCTGTCAACCACTATCTGGGCCAGCGCTAAATTTATCACATTAGGTGCCTCAAAATAAGGACATATTGAATCTCTTATAACACGATGAAAAATTACACTGAGATCCAAAATATATTGCATATCTATTATGTTCTGTGATACTAAAACCTAGGCTATTTGCCCATCACTACATTACTGGAATTATAAGCCATGAATACCACATTTTAAAAACATTTTAAAAACCCTGGCTACCAGGGTGTTGCTATGCAGTGGCTATTGCTATTGCTGTTGCTATTGCTGCAATGTGGTTAAGTGTTCTGGATAGTTGCTATGGTGTTGCTAGGGTGTTATAGGTGGTTGCCAGGGTAAAATACAGGCTATTCCAGGTGCTTTTGAGGGGTTCTCGGGGTGTTGCTACGGTATTCTGGATGGTTGCCAGGGTGTTATATGGTTGGCCAAGTGTTTTGGTTGGTTTCTAGGGTGTAACTAAGTTGTTCAGATGTTATGAGTAGTTGCCAGTGTGTTGTTTGTGTGTTATGGGTGGATACCAGTGTTCTGGGTAGTTGCCAGGATGTTACTATGAGTTGTTGGGGTAATATATGGTCACCTGGGTGTTCTAGGTGTGGTTGCCAGGGCAATCTCCATCCCAATTGGTCTGGTGGTTTTTAGGGTGCTGCTGATATGTTTTGTTATGGTAATAAATGGTTACCTGGGTGTTCATGGCTTCTGAGTTTTATAATGCCCAGGCAGGGTCACCTTGATAGGGTGTTCTGGGTGGTTTCTATGGTGTTACTATGTGCTTGTTAGAATATTATGAGTGGTTCCCAGGGTGTTGCTAGGTAACATATGGTTATCTGAGTGTTCCGGGTGGTTGCCACGATAATATACAGTTGCCCAGGTTGTTCTGTGTCATTTCTTGGGTGCTGCTGTGTTGTCGGGGTTACCTGGGTGTTTTCTAAGATGACACTATACAGTTGTTAGGGTGGTATTGGTGCCTGGCAATTTGTTGCTATGCAGCTGGGGTGTTCCACATGGTTGCACAAAGTAATCTGAACATCTCAGCTAACAAATAGCACAGCATGAACAATAGCAATAGAGGAAGTTAACCAGTAGTTGCAGGGACCGCTAATAACGTTAAAAAAAATGCTGCATCTGCATTGAAAGGATTGAATATTCACAATGGTAAGTGCATATGTAAGTGCATACTTGTAACTCACAGACTTGACGTTTATCTGAGATATGAATACAGTACACCCTTTATACACTACACTAACAGCTGCTTATTCATTGGGATATGAAAATTTAAACCACTTGGCAGTGTGAAATGACACCATGCTAATGTGCATATCCATAATTCATTACCTCAATCCATTTAGCAGTGAACTTGTGTGTGTGTGTGTGTGTGTGTGAGAGAGAAAGGATAGCAAAACTACACACTGTGAAGTAGCTTGTCTGTATTTTTTTCACAGACAAGTTACAAAAAACTTTGACCTATTGGTGTGTTAACCATAAGCTGCTGGTGTCATGCATACACTGACTGACAGCACCATTTACTCTTATTTCCCCCTCTTGTGAATATTAGTGGTTCTTAATGATTCTACGAACTGTTTTAGCATCTTTCTTCTGCACAGATGTATTAATACTATTTGTGTGAAACAGAGAGTTTACATTGTCACATTACTTGTGTGAAAGTGTGGTGATAATGCTGCACCCCTTACAACAAAAGTGCTGTGGTGATACTGTTACCCTCGATGGTATCAGGTGATGCCATGGTAATTCAGTATAAAGCAAGGTACTTAACGATTAACATATTCATGTACCATTATATTTACACGGAAGTCTAAGGTACTGTAGAAAAAAAGAAGTCCAAAATACTAATAGCATGATACTTTTTTTAGGGCTTATTGGTAGAGAAATACACTTTCTGAGCAGGTTCTAAAAAGATGTATGCTTTTTTGTTACTGGGGAGATGTCATAATAAGTTGTCAAAAGATTTGAATGTGTTTGTCAATGAACTTGACTGAAACAATAACATTTAAATGGACAAATACAGGGAGGCAGTCAAATACGATTTTGCTCTCATCCGTGTAGGAAGCAGCTATTATAGTCTGTCCACTGGTTTCAGTTTTCAGCATGAACAATAAGGCCTATGCTTTGGTCTCAGGTGAACAGTCCCTCAAAAACTTGAGCAAAATCCGAAAAAACAAAAGAAACCATGGAGACAGTGCCCTCTGCTGTCCAACGTCTGACCAAACTCACCCTCGAATACGATTACGATATAATAACTAGTATATGTGTAAATGTGCATTGCCTGAGTTTGGCTGCTATAGGAATTAGATCCATCTATAAAGACCATGTCAGACTGATACACTTCTCAATGACCAGAGAAATACTGCAACTGTTTAATCAACCCTCAACATTGAATCACACAGGAAATACTGTAACTTGTGTGTGACAACACACTGAACTGCTCCTAGCTGTGGTTTACTAGTTTTAAACTACAATGTTTAACCATTCCTAACAGTCACCTTATTTATTTTCTTGTGCACATTTCTAATTTTATTTGGTTTAGCCTATTAGTTCTAGTTAAAATGTCTCATGGTTTTCTTAAAAAAAAAATATTAAGCAGCACGTGATACTAACAGGAAATGCTTCTTGAGCACCAAATCATCATATTAAAATTATTTCTCAAGGATCATGTGACACTGTAGACTGAAGTAATGACTGATGAAAATTAATTTTCACGATCCAATCGATTCCCAACAGTTTTACAAACATGAATGTTGAAGTCACACAGAGACAAACACGTTTGTTTTAATTTATGATTATTATAAAGCTACAATGTACAGAATGTTCCGAACCGTAGAACTGGTGAAAGGAGGAGGGGATTATTTCTCCCCGGCTTTTGGCGGCACCCACTCGTGGATCTTCTTGCGAGTGGTTGAATAGGGCACGTAGCAGTTTGATGTGCCACTGAGGTTGAACTGATGAACCTGGGCCAGGAACTTCTTGGGTTCTGGAGGGTGAGTGGTGGGAGGGTTATCCGTCATGCAGTGCAGCCAACGGTGCCTGAGAACAACATTGAAAGAGAGAAAGAGAGAAAAAGGGAAGATATATGATTGTGCTCTGACAATTAAAACCTAACTACCTTTTTATATAAAAGTAGAGTTTTTGTATAAAAACATTCAATTGTATTCTGAAACATTTTTGTTCTATTCCATTCTGTGCATGTTTTTGTACAATACATACAATCTGGGAAAAAGATTTATATTAATAAAATATATAACAAATATTTTAGTACTTTATTTTATATTTTAATATTTTATAATCAGCAAAAGGATTTCAAATATCAATCATTTGGATGTCTTTCTACTTTTCTTCAATAAAGTGTTGTTGATGTACTTCCTGTTCCAAACACTGTATTCGCATTGCCGCTAATGCTGAATTTGCAAGACAACCAATTTTCAATTGCTCTGTAAAATTACGCAATGTTTTGTTCAACCATAATGGCTGTTAATTAGCACTTTTCATTCAGTCACTCTTAATGCTCCAGAATGAATATTTTTTTCACAAGAATAATTGAAGGGCTCTTCACATTCTGATAGCAATCAATAATAGAAGTGGTCTAAATATTAAAACATGTACATATATCTCGTCTGTGGAAGTCGGACCTAAAATGTTCGTCCGAATGCAATGATACGTTGCCCTACCTGCCTGTCAAAATATGTATTTCTGCTCACGCAGACATCACACCTCATCAGCTCATTCCATAAGGCACCGAGCGCCACAGACAAAAAGCAGCCGCCTTTACAGTTCCTCCTGAACCAAAACAACGATCTTATTCTGCGTTCATGCCATGTTGTAACCATAATTATGAGATGGCAACCAGTGACGTCCTCCTAACTGGAGCTGTTCACATCTTCAGACTCAGATTTATGCATTTCTGTCAACACGATCAACGCCAAAATGAGCCTGTAGCAGTCAGGTGGTACAAGTAAGAGCTCTGTAATAGGGCTGGGCAATATGGCCAAAAAAAAAAAAAAATCCCTGATTTTTTTCACAAAAAAACTGATTTACGATTTAATTTCGTAATTAATTTGACAGAATCTGAGAGCTGAGAATTTGCTTCATATCAATAGTAACCTGCTCTGTCTTGTCTGTCGGTGTGAGTGTCCTCTTTGCTTCGCGATTTTTCTCTGCGTGAGAAAATGGATGTGTGGTGTGAGAGTCGAGAGCGTGTAAAAAGTCACAACTGCGTCAGTCTCACGGTGAATTCGTGAGAGTTGGCAGTCCTGCAGATTCAGTTTGTAAATGTTTTTGGCGGGTGTGCAAAATTATGCCAAATACATCTGTTACAATACCATTCAGAAGGGACCATGCTGCCATCAACCTCCCACAAAGTCTTCTTTCCGTTCATCTCTGTGGTGTAAATCACCCATCGGTGACGGCCTGGAAGTGACACAGTGAAAAATACACACTCAGAAGACATAAAACACAGTGAATTTGAGTATAGACAACTAAAGTATGTAAGTTAATACCAAAAAAGTTTCTGTTGTCCTCATAGTATTTGTTGCCATATTTGTCAACACCCACCAAGGCTCCTGTCTTGATATCATTCACCCTGAGAAAGACATTTCAATTATGTCAAATCAATTATTAATATATTAAGTGTAATTTATTATAATAGTAAGTATATTAGAAAATAGTATAATATATATATATATAAATTAATTAATAACAAATTCCCTGCAAAAAGTACAGTGGCAGCAACTGCAGCATACATTTCCATACAGGTCCAAAAAAGTAGTTTGGTCTCAGTGTATAAAGAGATATTTACTGTAAATTGACATGCCAAGTAAAATACATTCTCCGGTAAACAGACAGTTGTTCAGTGTTTCGCATTCATGTGTGACTGTGTACAGTCACTAAAGAGGTCATTGCTTTGGATTCAGTGTCTTACCGTTTTAGACACTGCATTTCACACCCCTGTCTAATATTACCTCTAAACTAATTTTATTCGACTTACTCACCTGAACAGCTGCAGTAGGAAGCCTTTAACACCGCCATGACCGCCGAGTTGACCCACGGCCCGCCGGACTACATTCGCGTACTCCGCCATAACTGACGGACTCTAAACGCCGACGGACGGTGACGCAGCTTTACAGTTCCCCCTGCACACACGATCGCGCGGTTTGGGTTCCGCCAACAATCTCTGTTTTGGTTTAAGCAGATAACGTTGTTATGTTTGGGTGACGTGCACTAACTTGAGAGAAAAAACAGCATTTTATTAAGACATATTATATATAATACAATTGAAATGTTCAAGCTTGATCGGAATATGTTTTTGAAAGGTCTGGTTTACTCTTTAATAAAAAAAATGTGACAACACAATATTCATTATTTAAACATTACATAGTTCACAATGTACTGCTCAGAATGAACCTGGAATAACTATAAATTGATTCCAACACGTTGACCAATACATTTCCATGACTTCCGTTTCTTTACAATTTTTTTTTATACAGAGATTGCACTCACAGAATAATATTTTGCCAATTAAATATATTAGAGCATAAACAGAAAACAATGTACATGAACTACAGAAATTGCCATGACTTTTCCAGAAATGGAGAAAAGATGGAGTTTTCTGTGACCGTGGGAACCCTGTATATCACATCAAATGTGTTCATAAAAAAAAGGAACAGGCGAACAAATGCCAAAATAGCAACATTTTTCCCCTTGTTTCGACATTTATTATTCCTATATACATGATTCATATACAGAGAAAGTCAGTGCTTGGGCGGGGGGGATGGGGGCAAAGTTCTCTTTGGAACAAGTTCTTAAGAACAGGTTCCTTTCACTTCCTGTGTCTTTATAGACAACTTTTCTAAACATAAGTACAGCAATACAATAAAAGCCCAAACGATCCAATCGCAGCAGTTGCAGTAATCCACTTTATCCATACTACATAACCTATAGACATAATAACTGGCCAAATGAAAAAGCAAAGTCATAACAAAATGATTTTCTTATTCGAAATGTATGATTATATCATAAAGATCGCTGTTTTGGCCCAAAGGGTCTGAGTGAGCAAAGCCAATGACTTTTTAAAGCTGATGGGTGTGGCTATGGGCGGGGCTTCAGTCACTCAGCGTTGCTGATTGGCTGGCTGTTGTAGTCGGTAGACTCCATTTTGAGGATGTAGGGAATGATGCTGTCGATCTGGACGTTCCCGATGAGACCGGCGAAAAAGAGCTCTTCGGTCACCGCGGCGCTCATGAGCCGCAGGGCGGGCAGGCGAACTAACAGTTTTGAAAGACTAGCAGAGAAAGAGAATTTATATATTGTTAATAGTCACATCTTAAGATATCATACCATATCTAACATTTCTGAATATTTTAAATGAATTTGATTGTTGGGTGTAATGCACTACTAAGTAATTACTGTAATTTAACAAAGTAAGGGATCACTCGATTTTTCTGTAATTTAATTACAATTACTTCGGATTTAATTGCATTAAATACTGTATAAACTGAATTCTATATAAAACAATAGTAAATTTAACATCTAATGTTACTATGTATTTTTTATGTAACATTCTCCCTTTAAATACTTTGGTCAGTTTAAGAATAAATGTATGCAATTTCATTTTTGAAAGGATTAAAAGCACAGTTTCATGTCTATCCTTGTATTGTTCAACTGGCCGAGGTTGATGTGCGATTTAGAAAATAATTAAATACTATTTAGAGAGTTTAATTGGTACAGTAATCTAATTACACCGTTGAAGATGTAATTAGTAGCTATTAATTACTTTTTTAGAGTAACTAAACTACACAAGTCGCTCACCGATACGTGTCCTCTGGATACACTTTGCTCACATAGTCCTGCAGTTCCATGTATGCCTTCTCCTGAAACCGTTCAATCTGAAGGGTGCCGTCCACTCCGGAGTGATCTGCGACAAACACGCACACAATCAACTTAATTCTTACCCTTCCCCATATTTTTCAGATACTCTCCAGTTGTGCTCACCTGGGCTGAAGAGAACCACAGCTTTGAGGTAAGCGTATTCATATGCATCAGGACTCATGCGACTCATACTGTTACAAAATTCCTGCATACGCCAGATATGCTCCATGACTTGCTTCACCCGCTCTGGGGATAGTTTGTCTGTTGAACACACGCACACATCTCTCATTACCCTCAATGAATCGACTCAAACTGGTTTTCAAACTGGGATCCCCAGAGGGCGCTAGGGGGTCCGTGCAAAATTTGAGAAATTTATTTTTTAGGGCTGAGCTTCTGTTTATGTTCTCTGATCAATGTTTATATGTGAATACCGCTAAAAGCCTAATTAAATCTGTTCATCATATAAAGCGATCGAGTCTCTTCATAACATTTTAGATTAAACCGCTCAATTCATATGGATTCGTTTTACAATCTCTTTATGAACTTTTTGAAGCGTCAAAGTGGTAGTTGCGTAGCTGTCAATGGAGGGACAAAAATCTCTCAGATTTGATCAAAAATATCTTCATTTGTGTCTTATGGGTTTGGAACAACATGAGGGTGGGTGATTAATGACAGAATTCACATTTTTGGGTGAACTAACCCTTTAATATATTACTAAAGTATGTTAAACATAAATTAGAAATATATAATATTCAAAAATAGCAAAAGGTCCACGTACCTTCATCCAGGCTGGTCTGTAAGTGGTTGATTATGGCCGTGAGGATCGTTTCTACATTCATAATGTGTGAACACTGAGCCAGTCCTAAAGCAAACAACTCATTCCAGCAGGCCTTCATCAGCGTGATGCTGTTCTCTGAGCTGAGCACCAAAAACACAGAGAACGAAATGAGGATACAGCTAAATTTACAAAGAAAATCATTACACAGTACATTGCGATTTGAATTCGGTGTAGGGGACCAAATAAGAGTATAAATGGCCGTTTATGCATGCAGTTTTTTTCCACTATCCAGAGGGGGAAATTTTATTTGATCATATAATCGCTACAAACATGAAGGCTGTATTAAAAGATAGGTAACTTAATAATACTGACTCCTGAGATCATTTTAGCCAAATTCTAATGCAGCGTTGCATATATACCAGACTGCATATTGCAGCGGCATAAAAAATGCAGGAAGTGCTGATAATAAATATACTTTTCATTTAGTACTTTAAAGTATATATTTCTCCCCCTATTTAAACCTATATTTAGTTCCACCCACATGTGATCGCCTGAAAGCAGGCGTAAACTAGGACATGAATACACTCACCCAAGGGCCTGAAAGGCTGGAATAGAGCGCGCCCAGTGCATGGAGAGGAAAAGCAGACGGGAAGCTGATTCACAGATGTAATTCAGATTCAGGAAGTCTGGCATGGGCAGCGGCATCATCAGCTACACACAATATTTAATATACGTTGTTATTCGACCATCATTTTTAATTCAGCAGTGTCTCTCAATCAACAGTGAGCCCTGACCTTAAAGGGCACGTGCATATCTGAGAGCAGCGGTCCTTCCAGTTCCAGGAGAGCGGTGGACTGTTCATCAACCCTGACAGCCACAAGCCCCTCTGCCATCTCTTCCCCACAACCATCCTCAGGCTGAAGCGCCTTTGTGAGCGTGTCAAAGGCCCTGGACACAAACAAACACAAAATGTGTAAGCACAGCCCCGTACCGCATTGATATCAGAACTACGCGAGCTGCTTTCCGCACCGCGTGACGTCATTCGACTCGTCCCTCTGCATGTCCGTCATAACGCTGTCATCGTTGCTCGCGGTCTCCATCCCCGATAGGTCAGTACTGCTGTCCATCATCTCACGGCTTTTGTTGAGGTGACCGAGAGACGTGACCACGCTGGCCAGGGTACCCAGATCTCCCTGACTGGAGTCATTCTAAAGTGAACATCAGAAAAACTTGAACATGCATATGAACATATGATGAATCTCACGAAAACATGATCGGGTTAGTTTTACAGAGTATCTGCAGGGTTTTTTTAAAATAAAATTTAAGTCTTTAAGACCTGCACAATTTAAATGAATGCCGCATGAGCGGGGAAGTGCAATGTCTATCGTAACATATTACACCGTAAAATGACTAAACACCATGACAACTTTACTGTTGAAATGCAGGCTTTGACGGACAAAAAGTTTTATAAAATGTTAAACCTCACATTTCAGCCTTTAGACCATTTTTTAAAAGAAAAGGAACGAGTCAAAATTATAAAGGATTAGACCTATATTTATTTTCTGATGATTATATTTAAAATCTTTATATATATAAATAAAACAGCACAGGCTGAATGAAAATGCAAATTGAAAGTTCCAAATTGAAATGATAGTTAAGACTTTTCTTATACAATTTAAAAGATTTAAGACATTTTTGGGCCTTAAATTTGATCAAACTGATTTTATATTTCAACCCAAAATCTGTTACTTTTTTAAATGACTAAAAATGATTTAACAATAAAAAAAACTCTTAACAAAATTTAATGCGGTAAAAACCATAATGTAAAATTACTTCTAAATAATAGTAAAAAAAATAGTTAAATAATATATGTTAGTCATGAGAACTGAGGGAATATATGTTTTAATTTCCATCATACGGTATACATCCAGTGTACAAAAAAACACATTTTACCTGATCTGGTGAAGAAGGAATTAAAATGGTGTTGTCAAGTTTGGAAAGTGATTGTTGTATGTTCAAGAGCATGTTGGAGTCCAGTAAACTGGTGGACCTGTGATCAGAAACAGAGTGAGAAAACAAATAAAAACAAAAAGATTCTTTTTGACTCTGAAACACATTCACATTCGTACCTGGTGGTCTCTTTTTCGCTAACAAACGTTGGCATGGCGGCGAGAGGGCTGCAGAGGTTTTTGCGGATGTAGATCTTTTCGATGGAGGGCGCACAGTTTGCTGGCTTCTCTCTCGACACCTCCACCGGTTTCCTCTCGCACTGAACAGCTGTTGGCAGAATATCAATCATAAGTCTTATCACTTAGAAAAGTACCAGCACACCCCAGCATCAGTCGTGTCCAGAGCACAAATGGTGCGGGTACGTGTCGCCTATCGGACGTGGACTCACAGTCTTGTTTCATGCCGAGGGCCATGCAGCGCTGCAGTCTGCAGTATTGACACCGGTTCCG
Organism: Phoxinus phoxinus; assembly: GCF_949152265.1. Taxonomy (NCBI): domain Eukaryota; kingdom Metazoa; phylum Chordata; class Actinopteri; order Cypriniformes; family Leuciscidae; genus Phoxinus; species Phoxinus phoxinus. Next base: position 16,331,806 of record NC_136884.1, read on the forward strand.
ATGGTGTTTGTTGATGATGCATTCCCCAGACCCGCGGCACGTGTACACCAGATTCTTCCTGATGCTGCGCTTGAAGAAGCCCTTACAGCCCTCACAGCTCACTGCTCCATAATGACGTCCTAAACACACAATGACCAACAGGACAAATGCAACAATTTCAAAGTGTCTCTCTCCGATAATAGCTTGCAGTTATTCAAAATAAAAGTGTGTGTTGGTCATGTACCTGAGGCCTTGTCTCCACAAACTACGCAATACTCCACTGGAGGCTTCGTGGAGCCCTGTTCTGAGCCCTCCGTCACAAACTGAAAAACAAAACACTCTAGCCTATAAATATGAACATTTACAGTGTGTAAATAAATTATAAAAGGAAATGCCATTTGCTAAAACAAACAAACAAACAAGTACACACTATCACAATACAAACCTATATGAGAGGACTAGTTATAGTACGCCTAAAAAAGTACCACGATATAGTGATGTAGCAGATGCCATTACTATGGTACTTTGATATATGGTATTAAATAATTACCAAATTATTTATATGGTGTTTCTCCACACTAAAGGCTCAACATGCTATAGATTTCAATATTGTTTGACATTAGCATGTTGCTAAGCTAACAGCACAACATTTTAATAAGCAAGACACATGATAGCCCACACAAATGTTGGGGAAAACAATCCATTTACACCAAAACTATTTTAATAACAGAATGAAATACGTTTTTATAAGTGAAAATTCTCTCAGTTTGTCCACCAGATTAGATTTTCCCCGTTGCTGAAACATGAGTAAAGCTCAAAAGCACATGCCAACTATTCTCAAAAGTTTATTCAGTCTATAGAAGTTATGGCCGATAAAAATGTACTCTTTTAAACTAGAGTTGCGGGCAGGGCTTGACATTACCACCCGCCAGTGTAGCACTCCTATTAGCCGCTTTGGTGGGTTAAATTTTATATATATATTTTCAATTGTAGTCTTTTAAAAAGGCAACTGAAATAATAAACTAAGTGCAATGCAGTGTTGTCAAAAACATAGATTTTTTCGATACATATCAATACTGACATATCTAAAACGCTTCGTTCCGATACTCATTTCCTACAGCATAGACACAATACATGATAACAACTGCACTTTCTCGATCTCTAATCTCTCTGACAGCGAGTGACACACAAACCCGCCTCCTCTTACTCACTCGTTTCATTTGCTCTGGATGAATATTGTTGGTGTTACAGGGCTTGAATTTCGGCGTGGGATTGCGCGTATTGCTCATAATTTGACTCATTCCCGCAGATTTTGTGCTCACACCCAAAGTGCGCACACTTATTGCGCTTAAACAGTCAAATACACACAAAATAATGTCAAAATGCCAGTCTTGGCGAGTATCCACATGAATATTGAAACAGTTATGTATCCACATGAAACAGTTATGTTTTAAGTGAACATTAACAGTTGAGAAAGAAAACGCATGTGTAACAGTATAATGGATCTGTGCGCCAGTCTTAAAGTGACAGCAGCCTAATATACTTGCTGCCAAATTATGAGATAATATAAAAAATATCTATATGGCAGTTTTTCCCCATGGTATCGATGTCAAAATTGTGGCCAGTGAAAATGGCTAGTAACTGTGGAAAACCACTAGCCACAATGGTAGTAGTAGTTGTTGTTCCATTCCAAGTGTGAAGCAATGCTTCAGGCCAGTGTTGGAACAACTAAAAAGGTCAAAGAAATATGTGCACACTCACCATGCTGATGACGAAATGTATGCACACTGTAGCATATGTGTAAAACGTTTACCTGGATCTGTTGCCCTGTCAGCTCAGGTGATGCGAAAAGCAGTTGATTGACAGCTGACCCATCGGCAGAGGTTAAGATGACCTTGGTTGGTGAGTTCTCTTGTTTGATGAACAGTTTCTCCTGGTTGGGGTAATCCAGGTTGGTTAATATAAACTGCTGCTTGCCGGCTCCAGCCTGATCAATGGCTGTGACTATCTGCACCTTCTGAGCCAACTGCTGCTCTGTCACAATCTGATACAACACACACGACAACAAAAACCATCGAAATGGCAATACAGTTCAGTGAAATCCTGTTCACACAAACATAAATGTTCTTCCTCTGCTATTTACTGTTAGTTTAGCAAAAGCACCAGCAAGTCACAAGGTGTGTGCGCCTTAAATATGCACTGCACAGACCGATCGGTGTATGACATCAAAGTACAGCGGGAGAGATATGAAAACATGCATTTTAGTCCGGGACTAGACTTAAGCCTTGTCTGTGAAACTCTGGGGTTAAAGTGTATGACTCTGTGCATGTGACCAAAACTGCAAATCTTATTGGTTGGCTAGCTTTTTTTTTTACAGTGTGATGGAAAATAGTTTTTTTTTTTTTACAACCATCCATAAAAAAGCACGTTGCATTGCCAGCATGCAAACGTTCATGTCGGTCTCTGAACAGACATATAACAGCCATTCATTAAAAATCAAATGTTTATCACACCAAATTGTTACACAAATATATTGTCTGAGTCTAAATGTGCAGTGTAAGTCACCTGTAGGCCTCCGTCTGCAGACACCAGCTGAATTCTGGGATTTTCTCCATCCATGATAACGATTTGTCAGAACCGTGGCTTAGCAACGCCCCATCAGCCACACACCCACCTGAGAAAAATAACAACACACAACTCTATGATTGATCAGATGCTTTCTTAACTGCTGTTTTCTCACCGCTGTCATTTTTGTTGTGTGCTTATTTTGTTACGCATGCAGCACTTTTACATATTCATCTAAACGTTGCTCTGGGCAGCGTCCTAATGTTTGCTAACATTATACCGCTGAAAAGGTATTTCAAACTTATTTTAACCCCTAAGCGAAGAACAAAAACAGCTGTAAACAATAAATAATTACAAAACTATAACTATATCTGAGCCTTAAAACACTATACAAGTGTTAAAAACTAGGATCCACACGGGAGTGCTAGGGGGGTCTATAGACAAGTTTAGAGAAAAACTGTACAAAATAAATAATACAATTATAAGAAAATAAATAACTAAATAAAAAAATTACACAAATAAATACAAATGTATTTAAATAAATAAATCTAACAGTGCAGTAATATAAGGAGTATAAAAACCATAGTAATGTAGTAGAATTTAAATGTTTTAAATTAATTTTTAACAGTATAAATTGGAACCTGACTTCTACATTAGGATGGCGGTCCCTCACACAAGGATGATCATATTTAGGAGTCTATATCATCTAAAATATGCTAGGATGTTTATTAATAAAAAATAAAGATCGCAACATAACCGGTCCGGGTGGCTTAAATACTGAAGTTAACATATTTAGATATATGGGATTGTTCAAGTAATGATGCAAAGGAGGTCTGAGTCAATTCCTGTGATGTTTCAACCTGTTTATTATCAGTCAAATTATTCACGATTTTACAGTTCTTGCAATTCCATCATCCCGACCCGTGACTTCTTCAATATTAACGCCAATTAATATTACTGTTAACAGCAATATTACTGTTATTCGGTCTATAATGTTCAAGTATTGTATTCAGTGTTGTCAATCAGTTCAGATTGATGAAGACAAACTGAAATCTCACAGGCTTCTGATTAGCAGTAGCAACATTAGCACGCTGGCCAGCATCGCGATTTTAGTGTTATTCAGAGAATCAAAAGCCTTAATAATGAATAAATGCGATCGAGACAGTGAATGACAGCTGGGGGTCAGTAACTCCTGTGGAATGTGTGTGTGTGTTGATCCGGGAAGATAAAGTTAGATCTGTTCCTGTAGGTTAAAGGTCATGATTGAAGGGTTAAAGCTCCTCACACACATACACAGAGGGATCTTCACTGCAGCAGCTCCTCACACGCGGATTACGGGACAAATCTAGTACATTCAAAGTGTTAGATCATCAAATGAGCTGTTAATAGGTCCGAATAATGCCGTTGCGCTATTGTCATCGCTATTTGTTGTGTTTATCAGAGCGCTGATATCAGATTTACCCATTGATAGCGTTAGCTTGCTATATAACGTGATATCTGCATCAAATTAGCTATGATGTCCATTAGATGCCTGTTTATATATGTTTATATTTCTTAAATGTCAAAAAAGCTCGTCTGGTCAGTTTAATCGCAGACATGTAAGGATCGATTTGATCCCCAATGTTTCCTGTTATGGTAGCGGCTACTACGCTAACGCGTGTTAGCAGGCCGGCTAACAACAGTGCTAACATTCTTCCGAATTATTAATCCTGAACTATTACTGCAAGCACAATAGGTTTTAATAATGTAACAGAGTGTTAATCTTACCATGAAACTGTGAATAATTATCCAAATACTGGTGTGTTTTGATAAATTATCGTAAACTGACGGCTCACGGCAGCTACAGAAGGTCATAGTTCGCGACCCGTTCAGAGGAAACCGGCACATCTGCGCATGCGCGAATGCACTCGTGAGCTATGCAGTCAGCGTTCATTTTAGTCAAGGTTGAATGACAATTTACGCCGTTAGCTAGTATGATTTATTATTATAGGATGCCAAAGTTATGAATTGTATACACATTGGCCAATAACTGTCCCAGTTTATCCAATTGGGAATTATCTTACGTTAGCTATAAATATACAGTATCAGTACCAACATCTCTGCTATGGATCGTGCGCGATGTTGTGCATTTGCAAAACATGGGAAAAAATGTTTACGAATTTAAATCAGTAGCAGTAATAATGGTATTAGACCATAATTAATATACATTGGCTAATCAATATCTTCGCTCTCTTGTTATTGTATCGGCAATTGAAAAACCTCATTCGATATTAACGTCAGCTGCAATGAACCGATAGATATAAAAAGTGTGTCATGTACTTTTAATGTGTATATTTAACGAACATAACCAAAGTCATTATGAAACCAAGTTTAACCAGAGATGCACACGTTATCTCATTACATTACATTATTTATTAAAAAAAAATTATTTGCACTTTACATTTATGTTGGGGCATAGCCTACTCCCTTGAAATCCTTAAGATATTAACAGATTACTCCAGGATGTAAAACCTTTTGAAGATCCCTAGACCTTTGGGATACAACAGTGAACTAGTGCCAATATGACCAGAAGCATCAGGAATAGCAATTATATTTTTCTTATAAGTGGAAAAAACAACAACAGTGGTGTATCTGTTTCCCAAAATCAAAACAATCTTACAAAATGTAAACATTCAAAACACAAATATGATTGATATCGAACAAATAAAAAACATTTCTTGAACCTGTTACTCTCAAACGGTGAAAGATCAGTGGCTTGATGTGCTTGGAGCTGACGAAGGACTTTAGTGAAAACTGTAGTGAATATAATCATGTTATACCCATTGTCAAAGTGTCCTGAACAAGGTGCATTAGAGTATTTAATGTGTGTTATATATATATTTCCCTGATAAGAGCACTACTTTTTTTTCTCCGTATTCACAGCCGGTGTGCTATAGTTTATATAGTAAGTTAAAACAGTGCTGAGTTAGCCAGCCTAGCACTGTGTCTTTACTACCCATAATTCATTGAGGCCATTAAACATCCTGAACTATTTTAAATACGCCTGCATTATATTACCATTTACAAAATATGTACACTTCCAGTTCAGTCCAGTATGTTTAAAACATCAGTCAAAATGCCTACTTTTTACAAAATAGTTTAAGATTATTAAAAACATTTTTGTAACTGTAACAGGCTAACTGAAAATAAAATAATGAAGGACCTCTTCGGGAAATACGGAAATTGTTCGTAACTCCATTCTTACGCAAATTGTCGCATATAATGCACATTGTTTGTAAAAAGAGTGCATACATAAACTGCATCAATCTTTTGGTAAAAAAACAACAACTTTCTTACGTAGAAGCTCACATTCCATGAATGAATGTTTCGAAAATCATTAACATTAATTGGTTGTGAAAAACATTACGTTCTTCAAAAAAAAGTATGTTACATTCAAAGTGTGCATCATTCACAAAATCGTTCTTATGTAAATTGTTGCAGGTAATGAATGAATGGTTTGTAAAAACCATGCTTGGGTAAACCGTCGCATGTAAAGTCTAAAATGCTTGTAAAAAACGTTCTGTAAATGCATCAATCATTCGTAAAACCACGGTTTTACGTACAATTCATACATAAAATCACTCTGTTTGTGCTTCACTATTAAGGCCCAGTAACCTTTTAAGCCTTCATTTCCCAGCTTTCACAGTTGAATCGCAAAATCTCCCATAATGCACCATGCCAGACTGCACCACGTCATGCCAAAGGTGCAACATTCCCTGCGTCACACTTGCTCATGCACATTCAGACTTGACTATGAATCACACTAGTGTCCAAATTTGTAAACCTTCACCAGGCAACATGTAATAGCTGCAGTTAGATTCAAACTGTCCCTGTGACATCATAATGGAGCGTTTCAAAATATCTAGCGTTCCAACGTTGGCAAGAAATCGGATTCAAAGGTAAACGTCATGGTCAGGAGTACTTGCAAACTTCTGTATGTAGAGCTCATGACCGGTCATTGTCTGACGGTTTTGACCCCGAACGCTCTGTGGGCTGGTTTTATGGCATGCAGTTGTTACAGAGAGGCAGTGTTTCCTAAAAATTACATTAAGAACAAACTTATGGATTAATACCTCACATTTTTGAAGTACGATGGATGCGGTCTGATTAAACTGGCCACTTGTTTTACCTTCATTATGGTGCTTAAGATAGATTAATGCATAAACTACATCTACCAGCATCCTTTGCTTCAAACTGGGTTTTGATTTATGCATCCTCTGTGTAACACAGCGGAGAGAACCAGACCGGCGACATTGATTTAATCCAACCCAGACCAGTCAAAGGATCATGGCCTCTTGAAACGCTTCAATCCATCTGAAAAAGCAGCACAGATTCAGTTTGAATCAACGATTGACAGAACAAACTCTATACGAGCGCATGAAGTATTTTCCTGCCGTACCTCTGAGCAGTGGGGATATCCTCAGCTCTGAAGATGTAGTAGAGTGTGTTTTTATGGTACAGTTTAAACTGCATTTTTTGAGCCGGTCCCGTCTTCTCCTCTCGGAGGAAAAAGCCCAGCAGTGGCTGACTCTCCAATGCCGCAACATCCTGAAAACAACGCATTCATCGTCACTTGACAGCTTTTATTATGACATGCACATCTGCATACTCTCATGACGATGTGAATAAATCAATATAAGGCAACGAGGGGAATAATTGACGCAACTAGGTTTCAGTATTGCAAAAATAGCTGTTTTCGAAATATTTTTTTCAGGAATCAGCAATCTTTTGCTACCAAAAAGTCACTTAAATGTCATCTCAAAACGGTCTATGCTGATTGTATACAGTTTAAATGTTTCGAAACAGTTATGACGTAACAAAGCCTTGTTTAATGAAATCACGTGAAAACCACTGATTCGAAACAGAAGGATTCGAAGCTTCACGAGGCAGTGTTTTGAAATCGCCCATCACTACTCTCATTGTTAAAAATAAATTATAGCATCTGATAATGGTTATATAAACAAAAAAAAGTACCCTTTAAACAGTTTCAATCTAGTTAGCTACTTTTTTAAAATTATTTGCCTGATTTTTGGTGTCATGTGTTGATGTCTTTTTGTGTATTTTAGAATTATTGTAATTTCTGTGTAATTTTGGAGTTGTCTAATACTTATGGACAGCACTTTGGTCCATTTTAATGGTTTTGAAAGTGCTTTATAAATAAAAGTTGAGTTGAGCTTGGTCAATGAGTTTCAAAGTAGCTTTCCCAACAATTTCCTTAATACCGGTATGTCTTTTTACATAGCTTCAATATACGTAGTTATCTGCTTCTTGATAATACTTTGATAAAGCTCCCTCAACACTGGCTAAAAGTTATTACCGGTACACGAATAAAGGCAGCATACTTCACTAGCGGCGTAAGTGTAGAGGACTTTGTTCTCGATGACAAACCACAGCCTCTTCCACGGTTTCTTGTGGCCTTTGGATCTGTGCAGATATCCACTCATGGAGGAGTTCTCAGTGCTGGCAGTCACCTGTGAGCGAGAGATTTTAATATGACATCAGCGTTGTGGTTAAAAAAAAAATCCCAGAAGCCTTCACTACAGTGACACATAAATTCTCCCTGTCATTGCAATAAGGGGTAATGTACAACTTCAGGTCACCTCTTTGAGGGCAGAAGGTATCCTTTTCTGTCTTCTAGAAAAAGCAAACGTTGAACTCCGCCCACAAGGGGAAACGGTAACATTGGATTGGTCCCCTTAGAGACAAAAGCAAAACGGCACATTAGAAAAAATATGTGGTGTTTGCCTGTGCAACCACACAAGTTTCAACACTCAGGGTCAAGCATATGTTCAATAAACATCACTGCTATAGAGAAGTGGTTGGTTGACAGCAGAAATCTGGTACCCTTGTGCTGTAGTTTGATATAGCAGTGGTCGCACACTCGTGCCAGCTGATTCTTCAGGTATTCTAGGTAGAATTTATTGGACGAACATGCCTGACACACCACCTGTTGCCACAACAAACCGATATCAGTCAGACCTATATGTTCACTCCGTAAAAAGAAACAAAGCCTAGATTTTTTTCTTTTGTATTTCGAACCTTTCCGCAGGCTCGGCAGTGGTGGCGTCTCCAGGTGAGCGTGAACTCGCACGTACAGATCATGCACATGGTCGTTCTCAAATCTGGAATCCAGATAGGAGCTTTAGAGCCCAGCGGTAGACCGTCATCAGAGATTCCCTCCAACTACACACACACACACAGAAGAAAAAAAAGTATTTTCACACAAATTTGAGACACAAAACAACACGATACGATAAAATCTCTATGAGCTCCTTCATAAAGTGTCTGAAATCAGTTGCTTTTTTATTTAGAAAAAAGGAAGAAGAAAAAAGCCAAAATAATTTATTTACATTTTTCAGTTGTTTTTGAGAATTTTGATATTGGATGGTGTGAATACTTCTGGTAGACTGTGAATATCTTATGACGGTAATGTTGTTAAAGGCCAAGTTGCGTTTTAATATAATTGGGTATACAATTTTTTTTCATAAAACACACACACTGTTTTTTTATGTTTTATGAGGGCTCTCCATAGACATAAGGATTTTTTTATACTGAACAATCCTTACAGAAAACATATTTCGTATGATTTATAAACTGTTTTCCTCATGGGGACCGAAATTTTGTCCCCACAACACAAAGTTTTAGGTTTTACTATCCTTGTGGGAACATTTGGTCCCCACAACACGGGATACCCGAATCACACACACTTGCTTGTAAGTGCACCCACCTCTTGGCTTCGACTGGAAAAGAAAGAAATCTTCTTTCTTGTGTAGTCATCTATTGCTTTAGCGATGGCTTCAAGCCATTCGTCTCTTTCTGTGGCTGAACTGCAAATGTCAAATTACAGTTAGTTATTTCAATTTAATTAAAAACAGCTTCCAGGAATCCATTTTATTTCATTTGTGATCAAAAGATGATTATCATGTACAATCATTCATTATACTACCAATATTTCCTTCACGTAGACCCCGCAGATAAATCATACTTGTGTGTGTGTGTGTGTGTGTGTGTGTGTGTCTTACTTGGCAGACAGTATGAAGGAGCGTTCCACACTCTCAATGTTTAACTCATTCTGATAGGCCTCCTGACTGGGTTTGCTCACCTATTAAAGACGTCAGACACATATATATGTTACATCTCCTGTCAGTGTGTGTGTGTGTGTGTGTGAAAGAGTATTATGACAGTGGATATCTGACCTTCATGCCGGCCAGAGAGAGCATGCTGTTGACTTTATACTGGCCAGACTGAACGGGTGTCGTGTATAGAAGAATATCATTAAACTGTTGAGAAAGAAAGAAAATTTACTAACTGTCCAAAAACAGTTGTTACACCATCCACAGTTTCCTGTCATACAACACAACAGTGACCGCACCCCAATATTACTATACATTACATTAATACGGCCTTTTACAATACAGGATATTGCTGCATATCATATGCAGCAATATCCTGTATTGTAAAAGGCCGTATTAATGTAATATATAGTAATATTGGTGTGCGGTCACTGTTGAGTTGGTTTTTAGTTTTACTACCTCAAACGTACAAATCAGATTTCATAAATGAAAATATAAATTTTTAACTAACTGAAATAAGTTAAAACACTAAAATAACAAACTGGTTATTTTGTAAAATAACAAATTAAAAAGAAATGATACCTAAATAGTAATATTTCAAATAAAAAAAAGACAAGAAATTTTTTTTTCTAAAAAATTAAACTAATTAGAAATATTAATAAATATTATAACAGTACATACATGATAAAAAAACAACACTATCCGTTTTATAATCAACATTTTAATAGTATTCAGCCTTAGCTTGACCATAGTTTCTCACCAGGAAGAACATTCTGGGCTGCATAACTTTCCTGGAGAGTTTCATCAGAGTGCCCTCCTTTAAGAAAACCTGAGTATTAAACAAGAACAGTGCGTTAGTTTACCAACACTGAGACTTCAGGCACTGCTCAGACGCAATGGATCATGGGTACTTGAGTATCTTACCCTGCCGGGTTGGACGATTTCATGATGACCATTCAGACTGTACTGAACCTGCATCAGCTTCTGAAAGTTATCCTGAATAAAAGAGACGCGTGCGTGTTAGACGTCATTCATATTCATGAGATCATAATGTGGCTGTGTGTTTGTTACGTTACCCCTTGCTTCATGATGTCGTTCGCATGGTTGGCCACTTCTTTCACCACACTAAGAGCAGCTGGGTAAACCAAACCAAGTATTTAAGAGAATAAGTTTCGTTTTGCAGCAAAAATCTCAGATAAAGTCAAAAGCTTGATAGATTTTTTAATTTACAGATTCATTATTGAACTTGATTTTTTGGGACTATAAACGTCACAAAGAAATGGACGTAGCTACAGATATTTTCTTCTGTATTGTCACAGACGTTCGAGTGAAACAGATTATTGAAAAAGACAGAAAAATGTCAATAACATGCCTTCAGAAAAAAATTTATATTTAAATTTTGGAAGCATTTATAGAGCTTAGTCAGATTAGACGCCGATTTTGAATTTACCAGAGATGTAAATAAGGCTCTGAGGGATAGGCGTCTTTACAATGGCACATACTGTATAAAAGTCCTAGATCATGTAATTATTTACAACTCAGAACTAAAAAGAAACTGTTTTATAGAGTTTTTGTCTACTGAAAGTTTTTATTTTGGAAAGACGTTTTGTCAGAACAATCGGTGGGTCGTTAAACAACAGTACAATCCATTGAACGCACTTTATTCTATCCTTTACACCCAGCCAGGGTTGCCAGATTCAGATTAAGATCATTTTATTTTTATGCCATGTCAGCATTTAAAGTTATTTTACGGTTGCCAGATCTGTGTTACAAAACTCGCTCAAAGTAGCCCAATGACCATATCCCAAATATCAATATATTGATATCAATATATAATATGCCATTCCCATACCTGAAAAAAATACATATTTTACAGTTACTACTATGCCAACTGAAAACCAGTATATCGCAGAGGCTCAAAGGCTTCCTACCAGTGGCAATCCTTTAAAAAAGTAACATCTAGCAGTTTTATCATTGTTAAAATATAATATATTCCAAATACAAGTATAATTTATGCAATACGTCTTTAACTTCAACAGTTTAAAAGTAACTTGGCAACCTTGCTCACAGCCTCATTCTTATTCCTGTCAAAAGTGAAACATGGCTCTACTCAGACTAAGGTCTATGAAAAATATGAATGCCTTTGTATAGAAACAAGATTGACATTTTTACAGTCACAAGGACTGAATTGAGCGCTTACGATTTTGATGAATGAGGTGATAAGGGTCCTAGCTGTAATTGTTGGTTACTGCATATTTTCATTTTATTTTATTTATTTACTGGCCCCTGGTAATTTTCTAAAAGAAAATTCAGCACCGTAATATGAGTCCCCGTTTCATTTCCAGGGAAAATGGTTTGCTCTTACTTTTTGTGTCTTTGTAGTCGGATGAATCCTCAGGAAGATTCTTCAAATAATCTGAAAGAAACATGAAAAACGATGAATTGGAAGATTCGAAATTGGTCAGAGAGATTTGTCTATATTCCCTAAATGACTTCATTAGCTTCATTTTAAGTTTAATCATAAGTTTGTCCAACCCACATATGGAAGGAGTGAAGTGCTGAAAACCAAGAATTCAAATTTACTTTAATTTAAGCAAACTGTCATGCCAAAACCAACAAAAAAAGAAAAGAATTGTCTGACAAGTTCATAAATGTAGTAGCCAAAATGTGCCCGTGATGCATCTACTATGCGTGGTTTTACTGTAATGAACCGGATTTCCTACTTCTGCTGTAGAGCAGTGTACTCATCCGAGGCCCTGTTTACACCTGCTATTAAGATGCGTTTTGGTCCACTGGATCACAAGTAGACGAGGGAGACATTCCCGTTTACACCTGGTGTTTTAATCCGTCTCTTTTGTCCACTTCTTCTACACTACAAAAGCAATCTGGTCAAATGCGTTTTCGACTACCTCTGGAAGTGCTCAAAAGTGGACAAGCTCAAAACGTTGTAGACCCCGTTTACACATGTATACAGCCTTGTCCACTTGTGATTGGTTTTAAGAAAACGCATCTTAATACCAGGGTGTGTAGGTGTGAGTGTGTGTACCTGTGAGCAGGAGCTGGTATTGAGGTATCCGCTGCACCGGTTTCAGCAGGTAATGCTTCAAAGCAAGACTAGCACAGCGAGGACTCGTCTGAGGATGAAAGAGTGAAACCATTACCAAATGCATTTGTAAAAAATAATGACTTTCCCTGTTACAAAAAGTACAAATATCCACTCTGCATTGACTAAATATTTAATTAGTATACCGGTAATCAGTATACTATATAGTAATCATGCTGTAAATTTAAATGTCAGAAATATTTTTAGATCTGATGTTATTAGAGAAATTGTCTTCTCTGTATGTTCTATAAACATTATTATTGTAAAAATATATATATATTATACATTAAAGTTAAACAAATACAAATAATTGAAATTAAAATAACACTAACAATAAAATACAGCTAAAAAAGAAAATACCTATTGGTTTTAAGTATTAATTAAAATAAGCTGCATGCACATACCATTTGGTATCGTTTTTAGCATTTTACACGACATTAACAAATTGAACTCTTTGAAAATGTACTCTTTAAAACAAATATCAGAATATTACCCATTAAAATTATGCAAAAAATTAAAATTCATTCATCGTGCAGTTGCAGGTTTCCGTGTTTTATTGTCCGTAAGTGTGCAACAACTACTAAAACTACTCTCTCACACACACACACACACACTCACGCACGCACGCACACACGTTGTGTTTTTATGTTTTATAGGGACTTTCCGTAGACATAATGATTTTTATACTGTACAAACTGTATATTCTATCCCCTAATCCTAAACCCACCCGTCACAGAAAACTTTCTGCATTTTTACATTTTCAAAAAAACATCACTTAGTATGATTTATAATCTATTTTCTTCATGGAGACCAAAGAAACGTCCCATCTGTGTGAGGACATTTTGTCCCCATAATGTAGGGTTTACTAGGCCACACACACACACAAACATAAACACTTTCCCTTTTATATCATGATATGGGGTGTTTTTATAATAAATAAATAAAAGTGTTACAGAAAATGTTGAAAAATAATTTTTTTAAAATAAGTTATTCTCTATATTAATCTTTTTTCATCCTGGGGACGATCCTTATATGGATATTTGGTCTTATGAAGATGTACGCACACACACTCCTACCTCAAACTGACGAACAACACTTGCAAAAGGAGGATTTTTGCGACACTGTTCGTCCAGCAGAGCCACGTTACGGTCAAACTCTCGTATGTAGGTGGAATACATCTTCAGATACGGACCCTTCTGAACAAAGATATCAGCCAACCTCTGATGATCTGACCTGCAGGAGTAAGAGACATTCCCAGAAACAAAATGTTCAGTATTGAGCATGGAAAGATTGACAAGTTTAGGGAATAAGCATTTTATTTATATAAAAGTTCCAATAAATTCCCTCCAAATACTTAATGCTCTCATTCTTTTGCATCCTTGTCCAACACAAAAATGACATGCAACACATTTAACTCTTATATGGTGTGTGTGTGTGTGTGTGTGTGTGTGTTACCAGTGGGCCACTCTCTCCTCCAGCTCTTTCAGCAGGTCTTTATTAAGTTCGTAGAGTTGGGGCAGATAGTACAAGATTTGATTCAACACTTTCTCCTCCACCAACGGCTTGCCGCTCGCACGAGTCGCTTTGGCAACTGCGTCCCGGAAATCCTGACACAGAAATGGAGATGTAAGCTACTGCCAAAATTCCAGGCTACGGCAACAAAACAAAGAGAGCTAACCAAGATGAGCAAAAGACACGCGCGCTAACATCCGTGAATTCAAACAATGACTTTATTTACCAGCATTTCAACTTAAATAACGGCAATAATAGCCATTTGAAATTTTTGTAATAAAATGAATCTTTCATGGTATTAGCTCAAGTTAACAGCGCCATAAACTAGCACTCAATGACACATTTTTAAACACAAACAGAGTAAAAACAAACACACTGAAGAGTATAAACTCACAGCACAGTCCATCTACAGCTTTAACAGGAAGTAGAGAACATAACATTTTCTCACACACTCACACACACACACACGACTTTCTTTAGGACAGCTGTTTAGGGTCACGGCCAAACAAGTGGGTTGAAGGGAGGGTGGGTGTAATTACTTTCCGAAAACTCTCTCTGTCCGTTGATCTCTTATTCCTTTACCACAGTCTCTCTGGACAAGCTCTTCCTCTCGTCTTTCCTCCGCCGTCTCTTTCCTGTCACTCTTTCTCTGACTTTCTCTCTAACTCTTTACATCAATCTGAACAAGGCAGGGTCAGGATGCACCACAGGTCTATAACCAGTTAGCCATTGAGGTCGACTAGGGAATTCATCTAGATTTTTTTTCCTCAGAGATGATGCTTTAAATGGGACAAATTATTATTGTTAAATAAAACTAATAAAAAATTGTTTTGTTAATTGAAATTTCTGACTTTTTACTCGCAATTACAAATTTATATCTCGCAATTCTGACTTTTTTTTTGGCAATTTCGATTTTATATCTTGCATTTCTGACTTTTTTGTCTTGCAATTCTGACTTGTCTCGCAATTACAAATTTATATCTCGCAATTCTGTGTTTTTTTGGCAATTGCAAGTTTATCACACAATAAATCTTAAAAAGATTCGTCTTAAAAATGCGTAATAAATATCCTCAGGCTCCGCTGCCTCGCCATAAAAGAAAAAGGTCTTTACTGATCTGCTGCCATTTGTCAAAATTAATTTGTAATCTCAGGTCGCAGAGAGAATTTTCACTCGGTTAATTGTAGATAGAACTAATGAACGTCAATTTACATTAAAAAACACTTTGTTATCCACCGACTGTTATTCTGACAGGCTGCACCACTTTTATTTGGGCCAATACAATTTCAATAATCTCAGTGAACAAGTCTGAATTAAAAAGTCTCTTATCAAGGTTTTACATTTTATGCATATTTACAGTATAGTCTATTTACAGTAAAAGAATAATATTCTGAAATATTGTTACAATTTAAATAGCTGTTTTCAATTTGAATATATATAAGTGGGGGGGAAAAATCAGAATTAAAAGTAAACTCGCAATTGCAAGGGTTTAGCGTGTTGCAGCATTCTTTGCTTTAGCACACTTGCTAACAGTCTACTTTAAGCACACTGAATTCTTTCATTGTTATTCCATTTAAAGCACCGCAAATGTAACAAATTCACTGCGTTCAATATTACATTATAATAATAACTGTTGGACTTGAAGTGCAGTGACCAATGTACTTACAATGGCCATTACGTTGAGATAAACATTAATAAACAGTAATTCTCACATGATTCATGAACCATGCAAGAATACCAGAAATAAACATAGTGTTACTATCCACAAAGTACTATTTACATGCGCAAACTCCACCCATTGCATTCACATCTGTAACTCACAATCAGAAGTTCATCCGCCTAGAAAAAAAGTTATCCCACTGCTAAATGGGTGATTTAGACAACCTCTCAAATAACCACTTTTTGTACAGTAAAATCCTATAATAAACAGACAAATGTGTGTTTGTGTGTGTGTGTGTGTGTGTGTTTCCCTCTATGATCCTACTGTAGCTGTGAGAATGAAACACTATTCGAATTAATAAAATTGGACACAAACTCCCTGCATAACATAATTCTTGCTCTGATTCGCAACTGGAGCGAGTGAAAACAGCGATGACTTACGATGTGAAGTAACTTCAGAACATCCACAAATCTGCAAAGACAAACAAACACAATGAATCAAAATATAAATTCAACTGGAAATTCCCCCCTAAATATGTACAGACTATTTAATACGAATAAGCATTCAAATAATATTTCATGGAAGGCGTGTCATAATCAAATGCTTTCAAATGTCATTGGACGTTTGTACTTACACTTTCTCGGAGCTCATTATCTCCATTGCGATGTGGACCACCTTGTTCCTCTTTGCTCGCTCTACCTCCTGATGACACACGAGTTAAAATGCTGTTATAATATTAAACCATTTACAAATCTATGGTATAATTTGAAGTGTCATACTTGCATAGTCGCTACATCCAACCATGATTACCAACAACAAACAGCCTCATAGCAAAACAAACGTGAGTGTGTGTTTGTGTGTGTTGTTTTGGGCGAGTGAGAGGCTGCAGTCTTTATTTGGATCAGGGTCTAAACACAAGGACACAGTTTGACTGAAAGCACCTCCTGTTTGGGGGTCTCTCTGGATTATTTCCAGACAGAAAGTCTGCTGGACAAACCTTCCCAAATCAGTGATTTGGAGCTCATTCTTTTAAAATGTTTCTCTTCAAATTGAAATAACATTCGCAGTGTATTTAAAGGGTTCGTTCACCCAAAAATTACAGTTCCTTCATTAATTACTCCTGATTTTCCTCAAGTCGTTCCCAAAAACTTTTGAAATATATTTTAGAGTAAAACCAAAGAGCTGTCTGCCCCTGTGTGTTGTTGAAAGTCAATTCCACTAATACAAAAAGTTCATAAAGACATTGTAAAATGTAATCCATGTGAATGCTGTGATGTTGTTTCGTGCGCACCTCTTTATCTTTTAATTGGCTCATGTCTTCCTTACTGGAGTCGGAGCTGTTCCCATCGTCCTCATTGGAGCTCAATCCATACTCTGATAGATCACCACTCACAGAACATCTGTTGTCAAACAGGAAGTTCACACGTTCAGTCCAAAGTACATATAATCAAACATGTATTCACGAACAAAAATACACACGTTTAAATTCAAACTAGTGTAACATTGAAATTCAACCTAGTTTCCTTTATATTGACAGGCAGTAATTTATCAAAAAAATATGTGCAATAATAATGATACTAAAATGTATAACTAATCTATATATAAATATTTAATAATATGTGATTTTTGCATGTGCCTGCAATGAGACAACCTCAGTTGCCAAGTTTAAATATGCACAGGAAGGATGCAAAATTAAATTAGCTATTTTCATTGAATAAGAACTTAAATTTCAGTCTCTTTCTCACACTAACACTACTGGTCAAAAGTTTGGGAACATTATGTGTTTTTTATGTTTTTGAAAGTAGTCTCTTAATCTCACTAAGGCTGCATTTATTTGATCAAAAATACAATAAAAACAGCAATACTGTGAAATATTATTACAATTTAAATGAACTGGTTTCTATACAAATGTCATTTATCCTGTGATCTTTCAGAAATCTTTCTAATGTGCTGATTTGGTGATAAAGAAACGTTTCTTATTATAATAAATAAAGTCTTTTGAAGTGACATGAGGGTAAGAAAAAAATGATCTATTTTCATTTTTGGGTGAAGCACCAGATAGCTCAAGCAAACTCTCACACATGCTCATGCATTCACACACTTTCTGCCCTCTTTCTGGTTCCTCTCGCTCTCATTCTTTCTCCTGTGGCAGGACAGAGCTGCTCTTGTTTACAGCTTATATAAACTCACTCTGCAAAGAGACACACACACACATCCATAGACAAACCCTCAAATGCACAACCTCACACACACACACACACACACACACACACACACACACACACACACACGCACACACACACACACACACACACACACACACACACACACACACACACACACACACACACGAGTTTGGAGTTTCTGTCGTGCCTGGGCAATTACTGTGAAATGTGAATGCTATCTAAAATTGGAGTTTAACTATCTATTAAGAGCACTCAAATTCAGACGCTGGAATGTGAGGAATCTGAATATGACTGAATTAATTATTGACTTTTACCACAGTGATGATGGCTCACAAAACATATTCTTAATCATCTAAATGACGATTGATTATTGTTTTTCATATAAAGCTCATTATAATTATGACCAACTAACCCAAACTCTACGCCTTCAAATAAATAAATAGCTTTTGATATAAATCAATGTTTCAATTTAGGATGTCCCTGAATGTCTCCAAAAGAAGGTTTTCCATTTTGTTCCAAAACCACCTAGTAGACACAGACACGTTGTGTTTTCATGTTTTATGGGGGCTTTCCATAGACATAATGCTTTTAATTCTGTTCAAACTGTATATTCTCTCCCCTTACACTGACCCTACCCCTAAACCTGCCCATCACAGAAAACTTTCAGCATTTTTTCATTTTCAAAAAACATCACTTAGTTTAATTTATAAGCTGTTTTTCCTCATTGGGACCAAACAAAATTCCCCACAAGGATTTGAGATATTGCCATCATTGTGGGGTATTACCAGGCCACACCCACTCACACACACACACTTCAAGCGCTTCTGCCTGACTCCTATTAACCAATCAAGTCCACTGATAGTTCAAATCAAAGTGCCTGTTTTCAGAATGTAATACTAGCATGGTGCCTAGTGTATACTGTACAGTATAAACTGTATGCTACCTAATATTTTAAAGGGGTGGTATAATGCCCTTTTCACAAGATGTAAAATAAATCTCTAATGTCCCCAGAGTGTGTATGCGAAGTTTTAGCTCAAAATACCCCACATATATTTTTATAGCATAAAGTTGTCTAGTTTAAGTTTTACTTTTTGAGGGTGAGCAAAAATGCACCGTTTTTGTGCCTGTCCCTTTAAATGCAAATGAGCTGCTGCTCCTGGCACAGGGGGCGGAGCTTCAACAGCTTGTGTCCTTTTACTTCACACACACACGCCTTTTATGTTCAAACCGGAGTCAGAAAGATGTAGAGACTCAAGAAGAAGTGACAACATGTAGACAACATTTCTGAATGGTTAGTTGATGAATTTATGTAGCTTATGTGTAGTTATCTTCTAGTCATTGATTAGCATATTCTGTCTTGATAATCTATAAATGCGTTCCCGGGGGCGGGTTTGTGTAAATTTTAGGGTTGCTGATGTCACTAACCCGTAAGGAATGTCGTGTAGTCCCTACCAGCCGTTTGTTGTAGTCCTTAAAAAGCTATTTCTTTAAACGAAAAGATCTCCCTTTGCTTTGAACTTTGAGCGTCGTAACTTTGCAGATGTAGTTTATGCTCAAACAGCAACATTACACACTAACTGAAGTTAGAAAAGTGAAATCATAATCAACCACCCCTTTAAAAAAAAGTCAGAAAAACAGTATGCAAAAACAAAAACTGTTTTTGCTGTATTTTGGATCAAATAAATGCAGCCTTGGTGAGCATACAAATTTTTTCTTTTAAAAACATTTAAATGTTAAAGTCCAATCACATGAGAAGTTAAGAAAAAGATTTGTGTTGTTGTATGTTGGGATACAGTATTAAAGCAGTGTATTCCTATTGTTGTGTGCACACTGCACAGCAAAGTTTTTGTACGGAGAGATCAAAGATGATAATGTATTACTACTGTGATCAAGACCTTTAGCCCACATGACTGTGTTGGTAATATTTGTTGGTAACAACTTGCTTACAACTACAAACATACGACCACAAACTTGATTCAACGTCCTGTGCATCTGGAAACCAACTGCGAATTCAGCAAATGTCGTAAGTGTTCACCGGCACTGAGACCTCATCACTGACAAGCCAATGTGTGATGGAGGTCAAGAATGTGTTTACAAAGTCTACAGTCAACACAAAACAAGTCAAAAGACTTATCTTCTTTAAATGCTTTTCTACACTGTAAAAAATTATTGCTGCGATCATTTATCTCAACTTAAAATTCAACATTAGAATAAGACATAATGTGTCGTTTCAACTTAAAAAATATGCGTTCATGCTTTACCTCAAATATTCAGTTTAGTTAAGTTGTATATTTAAGTTCTCAACCAATTTTAAGTTATTATAACTTTTTTTACAGTGGCTTATGCATAAATGCTTGAAATTAGTTTTGTAGACAAACATAACCTGTGCTTGCGCATGAATTCTTCTACAAAAAAAAAAAAAAAACTTTATTACAAAAGCACTTACTGCTGAGAAAAGTTAGCCGTGGGCTCTTATGTTTTATGAGGTCAGTAATACAGTCAGCAGTTGGTATATTTGCAATTAGATTAAGATGATTCATGTTTTTACTGACATGACATGATTTTTGCTACTGTGTTGGAAATGTTGTAATGACAAAGCATGACTGTGAGCCAGAAGATCTCAATTGCAAATTCTGAGAATGAGAGAAAAGAGTGTGGGAGAGAGAGAGAGAGAGAGAGAGAGAGAGAGAGAGAGAGAGAGGTTATTTTCCAGTGGCTCAGCTCTCTCCTCTACAGACATTTCCTGCTCTGGCCACTGAAAATAACCCACAGGAAAACAGCCCAACCTGGACTCAAAGAGTGGACTGTAACCCTCTCACACACACACACACACACTTCCATGACCACACAGACCAAACCAACACAGTGCACATTAAAATATATATACTTGTTGCTCAGTAGGTTTTAAGAAATCACAATAGCTAAAACTGGCAAAGCTCCAGCTTACCAAAATGCAGCATGTTATGTGATCCAGATTGTTTCATTTTGGAATGATGTGTATATGAGTCTTCTTAAGGCCGATTCAAACCCAGATGATAACTATATAGTTTTAATAATCATACTAGCCTAATTCTATGAGAATAGAAAAGTCTAAAACATAACAACTATAGCAATAATGACAGCATTCACAGCCAATCAGAATCCATCGGCTTTAAAGACAACATCAAACAACATAACTGCAGTATGTGCTCACAATAAACAATGTTCTCATTCATTGGTGCGGTATAGTTATCTTAATGTGAACAGGCCTTTAATACGTTGTAGGCATTTGATCAGGAAAGGTCCAATAAATGTGAATATACAGGTAATTTTTAAACATTGCCTGAGCAAAAGCTCACATCGACCCCTCCTTAAACCTTTAAGCCATTCCACTGTATAGCTGAAAGAAAGTTTTGGGATATTCTACTACTTTCAGATATTCTAGAGGCTGAATAGAAATCCTAAAATATAGCTGGTTGATCGTATGTAGTCTTAGGAGTCGTTCGCACTGCACCGCTTTCTCCTTTTCTTCATAGACGCGTCTAGAAAATACGAGATTTGCGACGGCGTTGCTCTCGTTGCATGTCTACATTTACAATAACGAACTTGAGCGCATAAAAGATGCAACTTGTGAACGGCCCCTTAACCAACCAATGGTGTAGTTATAGCAAATAAACCATGCAAACCATCCAAACACTAACTTCTTGGTCTTAAACTTAAAATTTTGTTGAAAAGTCCTTTAAATAAATGATGACTTGTGTATACATATAGATGCACAAACTGACCTGTTCACCTCACACGGTTCCTGCACTTCATACACTCCTGTGTCTGCATCCTGGTTGGAATAGACCCAGGGCAGGTTCATGTACTCTGGAATCTCCTCGTATAACGGGACGTTCTCGTACTCCACCCCACAGTCAGGCTCACTGTCACCTTGAGCTTCTTCCTCATCGTCACCAGGGGTGACCTGATTAGTACGCGTGGCTTTATGATCCTCGTATTCCGCATCAGTACGAGTGCAATCCAGGGATTGTCCACCGCGAAGCAACTTCGGAAGCAACCGTGCACACACGCGCAGCTCAAGAAGTTTCCGCAAGCTACGTCGCGTTTGATCGGATCGCACCAGCGGCTCGGAGGATTCGGATCCAGTGTCCACTCGCTGAAGATCTGCAGAGGAAAACGACTTTGCCCTCTGTTTGACGAAAATAGCTCCCATACCTCCAGCCTGTGGTTGGCTGTTACTGCGAGTCGGCTGGTTTTTACTGAAGAGAGGGATGCTAGGCAGGGCGACTCGCCATGAAGGTTTCTCCGGAGGAGGTGCCGGGAGTTCTCTGAATACGGGAGGACTGGAGTTAGGAAGCGGAGGGGGGGTGTGCGTTACCGGACACGTGTTTTGCTTCCGCAACACAACAGATGCGGGAAGACTGTGTCGTTGGGGCTTTTTAGGCATGACTTTCGGTGACCTTTCCTCCCCATCCAAAGATGGCTTGCTCAAAGCTGCAACTTGCGAGCCACAGCTGAGCTTAATCTGTTTGGGAAGACTCCGCGTTATTGGGTATCGAGCAAAATCTCCATATACTCCATCATCATCTTCATCATCATCGCTTTGCCCCTCCTCATCTTTACTACTAACCAAGGAATCTTGAAGATCTGAGTGGCAATGCAAAAGCAAGCTGTCCACTGATGTTGAGGCCTTGCACAAGGAATCAACCATTTGTAGGAGGGATTTCTGTCGAGGTGGCGGCGCTGGAGGTTGTGACCCCTCCTCCTCCTCCGCAGCTGTGTTCATGGAAGCTAGAGTTACACCATTTGTTGGAACCGAATAATGGGTGGACTCTAGATCAGGAAGCATGTCTTCAGTATGTGCACTGTGAAAAGAGTCTACATTGTGCAAAGAATCAGTGTTGGTTGAGGAGCCAGTGTCTGTGTTTTCTACGTTCTCTTTAGGGGAACATACATTTAGAGGAGTGTCAGTGTAGGCGTGACTAGTTGAAGTGTTTTCGGGATTTTCTAGTGATGTGTCTGTCTGAATGTGTTCAGAAGTCTCTGTAGGTGCTTGAATGTCTGAAGGTGCAATTTCCACAACGTTCTGCCTAAGAAGTGCCCTCCGAGAGCGTCGTGGATGGGGTACAGGGAGAGGCTTGCTAGGAGGTGCAGGGTAACCAACATTGTCACTGATGCAAGAGCCAAAAATAGAGTTCCCGGTTTGTTTCTCTTCGACAGATCGTTCCTGTAGGGGTTCTGTAGGACTGTGACTTGAGTTCTGGACAGAAATTTGTATTTGTGTACCGGTCTGGTCCTTTTCTACCGTGGAAGAGTTTGTTTCTTCCTGTGCCTCAGTGGAAGTGTGGGATGAGTCTGTGGGAGCATGCATTTGTTCCCGTTCAGATTGGGATGCATGTTCCCATGTGTCATTGTAAAACAACTGTTCTTTTGGGCTGTCGCCCTCTTTGAAAACACCTACCTCTGCCGTTCCACATATTTCCTTAGAATCCTCTGATTTGCTGTTACCTAAGTGATGACCTTGAGTACAGGGTGGTATGATGTAATGTGACAGGTGTGAGGGTAGTAGAGCAGGACCCCCATTTTTGGAGACAGGGGGATGCTGGGTCTTGCAGGAATCTTGTCTTGGCTGGAGAGATTTCTGAGGGGCTTTGGGCAGGCTTGGTTTGGGGGCGACGGCAGGTTTTCCTCTCTTGTGCACAGTGGGTGAGGGTGACGGCAGCAGGATCTCTGGTTTTGGGGCGATGGGGGGAGGCGATGGTTTCTGCGACTGAACCAGCTTGGGTTTGGGGGCAACCGGCGGTTTCTTCATTCCTACATAAACTCACACAGAGAAGGAAGAGGGGGACTACATGAATTCATTGAATAGACTTGCATACCACAGACACACAGCTGAACACGATGGGTCACGAGTCACGACTAAGGTCAAGATTGAAACCTAGCTTTGAAACAAACATCAGCATATGTGCGCATCAAAACTATGGTTATTTTGCGTTTAGAATTGTGAGAAATCTTGTACGGTAAATGAAGGTCTAATGTGTGTCATTATTATGTCAAGATTTTGTTATCAGTCAAAATAATGCCTTCTAGACAGTTGCTTCATTCCTACTTTCATGAGTGTTAGATCATCATAGTAGATCATCACTGAGATTTCAGACCTTTCAAAACATTCCCTGATTCTTGAGAACCAAAACAGTCTAGAGACAGGAAAAGAGATTATGTACCAAGACATTGTTTTGTTTTTTGGTTTAACACTTTTAGAGGTACTCTCCTATGTTTATGTTGATGAGCATTCAACAATCCCAGTTGTAAAACAGAAAATAAGCACTATTAGGGCAACCTTAACTTAATTGCAGGTGAAATTATAGAAGGTGAAGGATGGCTTTGATATTGCCCTAGTATCAGATATGGACATTGTTGTGAAAAGTTTACAAAGGAGGTGTATTTTTACAATGAACCTTTAATGTTTGTGAGGACAAATATTTAATTTTAAATATTTATATTTACACAGAACTAGTCAAAAGTTTGGAAACATAAATATTTTAAATGTTTTTGAAAGAAGTCTCTTATGCCATCAAGCCTACATTTATCTGACAAAAAATAAAATAAAATAATGGTTATCTATTTTAATATATTATTTATTTCTGTGATGCAAAGCTGAATTTTCAGCATAATTATTCCAGTCTTCAGTGTCACATGATCCTTCATCATTCTAATATGCTGATTTATTATCAATGTTGCAAAACAGTCGTGCTGCTTACTTTATTTTTTAAAACCTGTGATACATTTTTTTTCAGGATTCTTTGATGAATAAAAAGTTTTAAAAAAGAACAGAATTTATTTACAATAGAATTATTTTGTAACAATTTAATAATTAAAATAATTGCAATAGTTTAGTAAGGATGTGTTAAATTGATAAAAAGTGATAGTAAATATTTATATTGTTAGGAAAGATTTCTATTTTGAATAAATGCTGTTCTTTTAAACGTTTTATTTGTCAATGAATCCTGAAAAAGTATCACAGGTTCCAAAAAAATATTAAGCAGCACAACTGTTTCTAACATTGATCATAAATCAGCATTTTAGAATGATTTCTGAAGGATCATGTGACACTGAAGACTATGATGCTGAAGATTCAGCTTTGCATCAACAAAATAAATTATATTTTAAAGTATATTAAAATAGAAAAACATTATTTTGAATATTAATAATATTTCACTATATTACGGTTTCTTCTGTATTTTGTTCAAATAAATGCACGCTTGATTAAAATAATAATGTTTCCATTCCAAACTTTGACCGGTACTGTATATTTCTGTTTAATTTAATATAATATAATCTATATGAATTATTCAGTTACAGACAAAAAGTATGTTCAAAACGAATGGGAGGTGTTGGGTATATTCTGTCTCAGGTGCATCAGTGTATAATAAAGCGCCTTCATTTCATACTAATGCAGTTACACAATTATTGTCACTTTGTTACAGCCATAAAAAAAACAGTAACAGAAAAGTAACAGAAAGATCTTGGAGATTTTACATGGTTTGAAGTAAATCCTATTTTAAATGATTATTACAGGAAATGGTTACCATCGAGAAGTTATATATAGTTGAATTATCAACTAGTATAGACCTCTCCTTTTATGTCATAATTAGAAAATGACAATAATTTAATTGACTTCACTGAATTCACTTAGACAGCACTTTCGGAGGAGGAAAAAAGAAGCTTGGGTTTGTTGATGCTCTCTTGAGGAAATGTGGTCTTCCCATTTCAAGGGAAGCAATCCAAGACTAATCCCAGAGGCGCCCTCCTCCTCCTGTCCGCTCATTCTGCTCTGTGATCCGGAGCTCGTGCTCGTGCTTCAGTGCTCGAGCTCCGGATCACAGAGCTCGCGAGCTGTCTTTCTTTCACCTCATCATCATCATCAGCAGCAGCACGCGAGACGGAGTCATCAGGCGGATGTTGTGTGGTAGAGTCCCTTACAGCAGTGGAAAGAAAATCACGGGATTTTTCTTTAGTCTCTTTCCGTATACCTCCATAACATACTCCATATCGATTGAAGAGAACAAAGAAACAAAGTAAACTCGCCCCAAAATGGTTCTCTGTGTGTGATAAGTAACCGAAGGAACGGGGAAAGGAAACAAAGCAAAGTTGAAACAAAAGATTCAAATCAAAGTATGCCGTGCGGCTTCCATAGGCTATATATGCCTGCCTGAGGGAGAAAAAACGGGATAATGCTGAAAATAAAAACATCCCTTCAGGTTTCAGCTTTTGCGGTGAAAAAAAATAATGCCGAAATATATCACAACAACACAACACTGCTCCTCACCTTCTTCATACAGGAATTTTCTTCTTGTGCTTCTTTTGGGGAAATCGTCCCGTTAGCACAAGATTAGCCTCTAACACACAGAGAACTGGGACGCTGAAGCTGCGACTTCGTTACGTTAAAGTTACACCGGTTGCAACACTTGGAAATATTGTAATGAAACCGTTAAAAATCGCAACATCTTACTATGTTGCCCCACATTCCCCTGCCTAGACTGCTTGTTCAACAGAAGTAGCTGATGTTTATTCATCCAGGAAACTAACCTGTACTCATGATCCCCAAACGACTCTCTTTACTCCATGAATGAGCTGCATTCAGCACAGTTCCTTCAGATTCAGCTCTTCTCTTCTAGCAGGAGCCATTGCTAGTCCTAGTGGGAAAGACAACTCGATATCTTCAAAAGATCATCCAGACTCTTTGTATTTCTACTGAGTCGGAATGAGTTCCATGCTTTCCATGTTTTTTTGCCACCGCTTTTGTAAAGCTGGAACGGCGAAGTCCAGTCAAAGAGTTCAGTAAAAACTTTCATGCTCCGCCGCTAGAGGCGATCTCACTGTTGGGAGATCCGATTCATTTAGCGAGTCGGTTCATTGAACAGATCAAGGTTTTTTTTTCAATAACCAGATTCAGTTATTCATTCCCTCCATAAATAAACAGGTGATGTGTTTGATTATGTCACCTTAATAATGGTTTTCTCAAGATATACGATTACACATGGGTTTCTCTCAACCACGTTATAATTTAAGCCTAAAGTGCTCCTTACAAATGTGTATTTCACAACCAAAACAACCAAACGTTTTAGCAACGTGGCCATCTGTATTTACAAT
Organism: Phoxinus phoxinus; assembly: GCF_949152265.1. Classification (NCBI taxonomy): domain Eukaryota; kingdom Metazoa; phylum Chordata; class Actinopteri; order Cypriniformes; family Leuciscidae; genus Phoxinus; species Phoxinus phoxinus. Next base: position 16,359,056 of record NC_136884.1, read on the forward strand.
ATCTCATTAATAGTTCATATTAATTTTTAAGATCAACCGATTTCAAGCAAAGTGCGATTCAGTTTCACAGATTCATTAAAAGGATCCGATTCCAAAGAACAATTCTTTTGCGAATCGAACATCCACTTCTTGAGAGTTATGAATAGAAAGTAGATGGCCCTAATGCTGTTTGTGGCAATAATAAAAAGTAGATTTAGTAGGATATTTCTGACATGTTAAAGTTAAAACATAAAAAAAATTAAAAATAATATTCCTCATTGGGGAACATGACATTAGTTGGCATATTCCATGATCCAACTGAATTCACTGTACTCGAATACAATTTTTTTTACTGGGCTACTGTATTTTACTATATTTTCTGACAGCACAACAGCTCAGTAATTTTATTTTATTTTATTGAAAGTATATTTAATAACATGTTGTAATGCTTGTTAATAACAATACACACAATTTACAATACAATACCTACATACATAGTATTAATACAATTTAAATAAACAAAGAAAACGAAATAAATACAACAAGTTATTTCCTTTTTTTTTTAAAGGGCTTTCGGGAAATGTGTTTAAAACCACCCCATTTTTGTTTTCCCTCATACTGGAAGTAACAATTAATGTTGTACAATCATGTTTTTAAAGGAATAGTTCACCCAAAAATGAAAATGTTGTCCAAAAGTCATTTTAATAGCTTCACTGCAGCTGCCGTTAACTCCGGTTCCCATAGAAACATGAGACTCGCGTTTAGTATTACACATGCGCATTGGCTGGTCTACGCTATTTGAGCATATGAAACAACCTCTTATATACTGTCTGCGGGGGGGAAAAAACGCTATGGGGCAGTTCATGTCAGATTTTTGTTTCTGATTTGAAGTATGTTATTTAATTGTGAGTTCAGCAGGCCGTTTTATAGATTTCAGGATTCCCCCGATTCAAATAGATTGGACTTGGTCTTGGATGCCCGAAATATCCATGGAAATATCTGCCCGGAGGCGTTGCAAAAATGGCCCGTCGAGTTTCCTTGTAGTTTTCATTTTCGGGTGACAATCCCTTATATACTGTCTATGGAACAATCCCTTTAACAATGAAATGAATCAAGACCAACAGCACAGTAGATGTCGTCATGTAGGCCTACATTTTGCGAACCGTCGTCAAATAGAAGAAGAAGAAGAGCTATGAATCATGGGAAATGTAGTTCAAGTCATGGCATGTCTCTGCGCATTCAGCAGAAGCTACACAGACCTCTCCTGTAATTTCCATCCCAGCATGCGCAACTGATGAACACATATGGCGGAGAGCTATGACTGAGGATTTTGATGAAGAAGTTGTGTTCGAGGTAAGTCTCTGATACAGACACACAACAGCTGCTCTAATATCTGTCATAGATGATGTGCAGTTAGCAGCCTGCACTTAGCACGCATACCACTCCTCCCCATGCACCTCTACAATGACTTGGAGATGCTTATTAAGCACTTTGGGTTTAATTAAGTGTAAACCGTGTTGCAAAGTGGGCCTGCCTTCTGTTTTCAGATAATACAACATGTTAGGAGACGTAAATCCTGTATGAACAGGGTCAGAGACTGTAAAACATAGTGAGCTGACTGACTACCGGTACTTGGATAGCATTTCTGGGCATCATAGGCGCGTCAAGCACTAGGTAGCAATGTTGTCTAGGTAGGCAGCCAGCAGCTCACTAGATTTTGATACTTTACGATGCCCAAAAATATTATCTAGATATTGGTGTCCACAAATGCTGTCTAAGAAGGCAGTCCACTATTTTGTTGTGACTAAAATTCCCTCAAAATGCTGTCTATGCTTGTAGCTCATTGGGTTTTTGTACTATGCTGTTTGAAAATGCTGTTTTGAGACACAGTTTAGGAAGGTACCTCACTAGGGTTTGAGACACAGCCACAGTGTAAATGTAACATTAGACCTTTTCTTTTTTCCCCTCTGTCTATGTGGTCTGTTTGGTTTTAGTCTCTTTAAATTGAATTAAGAGCATTGTGCATCAAAGCATGTGTGTCCCTGATCCGCCTTTAGGAGTCAAGATCCTCAAGATGGGGAATGTCAGATCAACATCACCAGGGAAACCATGCTGTCATATGCATTGATCTAGATTAGACCTCTTTTCATTTAATCTGTTTGTGGCAATGGTTAGAATACATTAGAGTTGTTGAGCAAACCATCATACGGAATAATTATGGAGTAAGACTGTAACTAGGCTATTTGTTTTTCCTGGATCAGCTACTTACAATTCTGTTTAAAAAAAAATAAAAAAAATAATACATGAAAGACTTCAATAAAGAGCACATTTTTAGATGACCAATATTGAAGAGCAGGGTAGCCAGCCCAATATAATGCAAATATGCATAATTGAAAATAAGATGTAGACAAAATTGCTGAAATAAAATAATCACCTGTTGTAGGCCTACTCTACATTTATACATTATCCATTGAAATTATATATATTTATTCATCATATATTCATAAAAATATGTGGTCTTGTTAAGAGATGATCAATGATATTCACTTCACCTGCTGTGACCAATGTTTTGGCTCACCTGCTTTACCGGTATATCTACTGGTATCTATCTATCTATCTATCTATCTATCTATCTATCTATCTATCTATCTATCTATCTATCTATCTATCTATCTATCTATCTATCTATCTATCTATCTATCTATCTATATATATATATATATATATATATAACACATACACACACACACACACACCAGTATATCACTACAAATATTAATATAATCTGGAAATTCCCATTGAGGAATGTATTGGAAACAAAATCTTATAGAGATTTGTAATAGTTTAATTGTCTTTATGCTGCTGAGCCTCATTTAATCATCAAGAAATTTCTACATAAAAACAAACAAACATGTGAATGACTAAAGGCTGTGGAAGTGAAGCGGTCTTCCTGTTATGTGTATTTTGGGCAGTTGTTGGCATATGTTGTGCTGGTCCGATTTGGGTCATGCTTTTAAAGCGTTGTATATCATCACGTACTATCCAGACTTCAAAACAAAAACAGTCTGATTCAGTTTGCTCTCATTTGGTGACCTAAAATCGTGTCTTTCGCCTCAGGCCAGTTTAGCTGCTCTCTCACATCAATAAACACCCGCCATCCGATTCCTCTCACTGCAAATTAGCTTTAGAGCAAAAAGATCCAAAGTTCATGACGGGTTGCAGGCTACCTCACTGTAGGATTTGACGGAAATAAGAATATGAGAATTTTAAACCTCTTTAGCAGCTCAAATCCAGTGGCAATGCTAAGCAGTGAAAATGAGCCAGTGATTCTGGATCTCTGGTTGGGAATTGGGACCTGCGAGAGTGTCGGATCTGCATCCTTCGTTGAGCGATGTTGCGTTTGAGAAGATCTAAGACTAGAGCGAGAGATGTGCGAGAGGTAAGCGAGGAAAAAGCGGCAGGAAAGCATGTTGTTTCTGGTGTTTCTCTTCTGGGAGAGCACAACCCTTAGCTTCCTGAGAGAGATATCGGAATCATGACTCTTTCTTTTTCTCTCCTCCCTTCCTCTCTGTATTGTTTTCACTTATGTGTTCATCAAATTGTGTTGCTGCTCAGGACAACATACGTTAACTGAATACCAATCCTGAATTGTATATATATATATATGTGTGTGTGTATGGAATGGAAGTTCTTCCCTATTGTGACGTATATCCGAGTTAAACTGCTTCTCAAACAAGAAAAAATGTTGGGCAGGATTTTGTTCATCGGTAGTTGATTGGATGGTTGTAGTTTGTTATTGCTGTGATGTCATGCGAGTGACAGGTTGCCCCGCCCTCACGCCAGTAAACATGTCATCAGAGAAGAGAAGAGAGCAAGAGGAAGTTATTTTGATTCAAAATTATGAGGGCACATGCAATTTTGATTTCATATTTGATCATATGTTTTGACAAAATGTCAGGCGGAAATTATTTCAAATAGTAATGGATTCAAATATTATCTCTTAAGTTTTGGGTTAAAATATAATTAATATTTGGAAACCTTTTGTCAAAATCAAAGTTTGTGTCTATGAAAATTAATTCCATGCAGGAAAGAATTTCGTATGTGGTGTATACTTGTGTAGAGATTGCACTGGTGAAAAAGTGCTGGAATTAAAATATTCTTTATTTAGATGTAATTTATTATGATTATTATTTCATAATAATACATAGAAAATGAACATGTTTAGACTATTTCAACTGTGTGTCTAGGTCATTCAATATATATTTTTAAAGTCATATTATTGTACATTTTAGGTTAGTTCAGGCAGTCAAACAGAATAACTTCAATAAAACGCCACATTCATGATTCAAAAACAGCCTTTCACCATTACATTTGTTTTAAAAATGTTTGAAAATACTTTAGGATGTGTACTATATTCACATGTTCAGGATGTATAGGCTATAAAATCTAATTTTGTACTTGATGGTTGCACCAATTGACATTTTTTTAAAACTTCCGTTGAAAAATGTGTAAATGTCCTTCAAAAACCCAAGTAAAGACGAGTCTTTCTTCTCATCATCTTGGACATCCTCAGTTGTCATTGACCCATGTTTATTTAGAGTTGCGTATTTCTCCCCCCTCCAGAACTCTCCGCTGTTCCAGTACTTGCAGGATCTAGGACACACAGATTTTGAGGCATGTTCTCCCGTTTCTCAGGAGGAGGAGTTCAGCGCTGGTGGAGAGGAGGCACCGTTTCCTCAGGATATCCTCCCGTCTCACAAAGTGAGTGTCAGCACTCAGCACTTACCTTTCCAATACGCAAACCGTACGGTAGCAAAACTACAATATATAAGGACCCTCGTCTGTGTAGTGTTAAATGAAATGGGAAAAAAAAATCTTCCTTTTTTTCAAAACTTGCTGTGTTGTTTGAACAAACAGAAGCGGATTAGAAGCTAATCTGAATGTTCTTTCGTAACCAACACAGCTTTTGAAACGCACAGTGAAATTGAAACAGACTGATCCAATACTGAATATTCTGTATCCAATAAGCAATAACAATTACGGTATGTCGTTATTTATACTCCATTCCAAACCTATGACCTTGTATTCCATGGAACACTAAAGAAGTTGATTAGTGGAATGTTCATCCTTCTCTTTTCCATCAAATGAAAGTAGATGGGGGGAAAAAGTGCAAACAATATAATTTAATAGCGATTTCATTTAGCTTCTTTCACAAAGTTAGTGTATAGCTTCTGAAGACTTGGAATACTTTTAAAACTACTTTTAGGTTCACATTCAGCTTAAACATTCTGTAAAACATTTGTTGTGTTTTAGAACTGAACCATACAGGTTTAAAATTTAGTAAATTGTGACAGAAGTTAAATTTTTAGGTAAACTTTGAATCGCCTTGAAATTTTACAACTATGCATAATATGTATTTATTAAAAAATGCAGGTACATATTATAAAAAGTATACTATTCTTTTTTATTTATTTTATTTATTTATAACCCAGACTACTACAAATGTAATTACCATCTTTTGGCATAAGAAACATTTATATGTATATGTAACGGATTTATAATGAGAAATTCTATTAAATTTAATAGAACAAGTTAGATTGTAGTTGCGCTTGAAAAATAAATAATCATTGCCTTAATACTTAAATTTTACTAATTAGTTTTCTCCTTTATATGTTACTAATTCTTTTAATTGTCTGGAATAATGTCATTTTTAAAACAAAAGTCTAAAGGCCCGTTAGACCAAAAACCAAAACCGATAACGATAAAGATAACTATATTAGCATCCACACTAGCAGATGATATCATTCTGTTTATTCTAAGCGTGTGCTCTGTCACTTTAAATACTCAAGCTTGTTACAGCGAAATGGATTTTGATTCTGTCAATTCACATTCTGTCAATGTTCTTATCGTTCCTTAGCTGGAAAAAATCGCTGTGAATGTGATTCCAACGATATCGTTTCTCTGTGCCGGTATCATTATAGTTGTAGTGAGGACTCTGCTATTCTTTTACATGTCAAATTTTTTAGGACTATATCTTTATCCTTATTGTCCATGTAAGTCTACTTTATAGTTCATTTATTTTTGCTAAAATTGTTTGAATTTTTTTATCTATATATCATTTATATTTTCACACATTTTAAAGATTCAAAATGTCAATTCTTTCATGCAATTGCACCTGCATCTTTCATGTTCACTTTTAACCAGAATCCTAGAGCTTTTTTTAATATTTTTATACTTACAAAGTGAAACACACACACTCCCTAGTCTCAGTCAGATAAAACATGTGCTGAATAAGTGTTTCACTCTAAATTATTTTTGATTTGGAAAAATAAAGTGTGTTTGGATCCCGTCACAACAGCCATCAGTGTGAAACGGTGAAGGCCGGTCTCATGGTCACCTCAGGAACTGGAAGTGATGAATGACTGAAGAATTGTCCAGTCTTGTTTGGGAATGTGATGAAATTCCACTCAGTGTGTGAATGGGGCTCATTCCTTTGGCAGAATAGAATTTTGTTTGTGTGCACGTACACACTTTATTTTTATAATTTGTTTGGAAAGTTTTCACAGAGAGCATCATTAGGGCCCAAGCCCTGAAAGGGCGCAGAGCCCTATTGTTCTTCTAAGGGTTTTTTGTTATTCTTCTTTATAATAATTTTTTTTTCAAGGTTTTTGCCACTTTTGGGGGCCTTAACGTGCTCAAAAACTCTTGAAACTTTGCACACTGGTCAGAACCCGCGGCCATTAGAGCCAGACTGAAGCTGGTACCCAGGCGTGGCAGGGGGGCTCGACAGCGCCCCCTGGAACGGGGTCCGAAAACTTGGTCCATAAATCAAACACGCTTGCATGAAATAATATGAAACTCGGTACACTTATAGATCTCATCGGTTCATATATCCTTCATGCTCTGACTTTTTACCCCAGCCCAACAGGAAGTCGGCTATTTGGCGTAGTTTAAAAAACACATGCAATGGAATTTAAAATACTCCTCCTAGACGATTCAAACAATCACCACGAAACTCGGTGTGCATGAAGTCAAGACATTGAGGATGAAAAGTTGCGAGGGGATTTTTGATATCTCGAACGGTTTGGCCGTGGTGAGGAAACTAATTTATGGCGAATATTGGAAACAGGAAGTGTGTTATAACATCCTCATACATTAACTGATCTTGATGAAACTTCAGCAGTGTGTTCGCTGTAAGAGGCCGATCACATGGATGTGACTATTGTGAGTCAACGTTATAGCGCCACCAACTGGCAGAAGGAAGTGTGTCACTTTCAAAATGCTTTGAAAACACCCTCTTATTTTTACCCGATTTGCTTCAAACTTCATCTGTATAATGTAAACACACGACAGATGTAGACCTGTGAAAGGATTATTGATATCTTTAATACTGTCGCCATGGCAACGCTTTAAACTTTTATATTCTTTTTGGATGCATTTGAGGCTCTTAACATGCTTCAAATTGCATGAAACTCAACATGCATTTGACATTTATTGTCTAATAGACATGTGCGAAGTTTCAGAAACGGGCGTGGTAAGGGGCTCAGTAGCGCCACCTTTAGTCAAAAATGGGGTATTAGTTTTACCTACAGTAACCAAACTCGGTACGTATATTCTTCTCTTCGATCCGGACAACTTTCTAATTTACAGTCATTAGCTCCGACCAACAGGAAGTCAGATATTTTGGTTTGAATGTGTACTGTTTGGAGCATTTTCCCTCTGCCCCTCTGCGTCTCTGTGTGTGTGTGTGTGTGAGAGAGGAGGGGGGCTAGTTTAGTTTAACCCTTTCTCTGCTGTGTACAAAATCTCTGGCACTTTTGAGGGCCTTAACATGCTCGAAAACTCTTGAAATTTTGCACACAGGTCAGAACCCATCAGGGCCAGGCTGAAGCTGGTACCCGGGCGTGGCAGGGGGGCTCGACAGCGCCCCCTGGAATGGGATTCGAACACTTGTCCGTATATCAAACACGCTTGCATGAATTAATATGAAACTCGGTACACATATAGATTTAATCGGGCCGAACAACTTTCCCTGGGTCAAGTTTTACGCCAGCCCAACAGGAAGTCGGCTATTACGGGTTGATTGGAGAACGCTTGCTCTCGCATTTGAAACACTTCTCCTAGAGATTTCATCCGATGACCACGAAACTCGGTCAGCATGAAGTCAAGACATGGAGGATGATAAATTGCCAGGGGATTTTTGATATCTCGAACGGTTTGGCCGTGGCGAGGAAACAAATTTATGATTAAAAAAGGATGCATAAAGTGTGTTATAACTTAGTTATAGTTTAACCTACAGTAACCAAACTCGGTACGTATATTCTTCTCTTCGATCCGGACAACTTTCTAATTTACAGTCATTAGCTCCGACCAACAGGAAGTCAGATATTGTGGTTTGAATGTGTATTTTCTCTCTCTCTGTCTCTCTGCCATTCTCTGTGTGTGTGTGTGTCTGTCTGTGTGGGGAGGGGAGGGGAGGTGAGGGGAGGGGAGGGGAGGGGGGATGTGTGTGTGTGTGTGTGATTTTGGTTGGGTGACAGTTGTAGGTTACAGTTTGACAAGAGTTTATAGTTTAACAAAAGCACAATGTTGTGTTCTGTATGAACAAAATGACGGAGTATGTTTTTATGTCTCCATTGTTCGATCGAGCCTCTCTCACACACACACACACACACACACAAACACAAACACAAACACAAACACACACACACACACACACACACACACACACACACACACACACAGCATTCCAGCATTGCAATCTTGACATCGCAGAATGTTCATTATAGCCTTAATAAAATATAATAATAAAATAGTCAACCTTACATATAAAAATTACACTGCTCTGTTTAAATAGTCATTTGTACAGTTTGTGCCGTTCATAGTAAGCACCGCTCCACTGTGATGTTTCCAAGCACATTTTTGCGCATTTGAAGAGGATAATTTTTCTATATTGGAACGTGAGTGTACAAAGTGTACAAAGTACAAAGCCTATAAAAAGAATAGTTTAGCATCCAAAAATGTTAATAATATATATTATTATTATTATATATAATAATATATATGTTAAAAATAGGGGGAAAAAAGAATTTACATCATATATATATATATATATATTTTTTTTTTTGTTGTTTTTTGTTTTTGTTTTATATATATATATATATATATATATATATATATATATATATATATATATATATATATATATATATATATATATATATATATATATATAATTAAAGCTGCAAGCAGCGATGGAGGGCCCAAGCCGGTGGCACCGCCACCCGGTGCCTTTAGTGGAACTAAAGGCACCAGGGTGGCGGTGCCACCGGCTTGGGCCCGCAATCGCTGCTTGCAGCTTTAATATTGTCTTAAGTTTACACGGTTCAGGCTGTCCCTGTTAGTGTTCCCAGTGTGCGACGTCACACACACACACACACACACTCGTTCTATTCTTCAGTTGTGTGACACACAGTCAAAGCATCTAGAATGTGAGTCCTACAGCAGTGGAATACTAAAGACACGAAGAAAGAAAAGAAGACAAAACAGTGAAAACCTCTCAGTGTGAGCGTGAATGACCAATATACTTTCCCAAAACGACACGCTCGTTCTGAGGTTTGAAGATATCAAGTCTGTCTTTGTTTCAAATATACGACGGGATGTTTAGTATGTAGGCTAAAATAATAAAAAACCCAGACGTGTGGTTTGTGTGATTATGATTCATGACCCAGACAGGAATCAATAGTGTTACTCAAGCGGACATGATAAACACTCCAGCATCTGACTTTAATAAAGTTAAATATGAGTCTCCTATGCTCACTAAAGCTGCATGTATTTGATTAAAAATACAGTATAACAGGGATGGTGAAATAATATTACTATTTAAAGTAGCTGTTTTAAATTCGGTTTATATTTTAAAATGTAATTTATTCCTGTGATGCAAAGCTGAATTTTCAGCATCATTACTGGTACTCTAGTCTTCAGTGTCACATGATCATGAATCATTCTAATGCTAATTTGCTGCTCAATAAACATTTCTTATTATTATCAATGTTGAAAACAGTTGTGATGCTTAATGTTTTAGTGAAAACTTAGATTTTTTTTTCAGGATTTGTTGATGAATAGTAAAAAAAATTCAAAAGAACAGCATTTATTTGAAATAAAGATGTTTTGTAACATTATTAATGTATGTACTGTCACTTTTGATCAGTGTAATGCATTCTTGCTGAAGAAAAGTGAACATATTTTAAATAACACAACAGTGCGTGTGTGTGTGTGTCAATATGGACTTGCATATTGTGCACACACAAGCTTTCTCCGATCCATCCAAAGAATTTACAAATGGTCACTTCTATGACACAACCTCATATTACCGCCCGTATTTACATATCAACACTTATTCAGCATTTAGCAACTTGACCTGCTTTGAATGACAGTATGACCTACGCTGGTTTTCTTCTTAAATCTAGTGTGCTGTATGCATTTATCCGTGTGTGTTTTGCAGAAGGGTGGTGTTTGGAGGCTGGTTGATGCTCTGCGCGGTCTGAGTCCTCTGCACCGAGACAGCGCCACCTGTTGGCAGGAGCAGCAGCTGGTGAGAATGAAGCTCCTCGTCTTTCTGCTCGTCTTTCCTTCAGTATTGTCGCAGAGTAACTGGACTTAGCCAGTATCTCATGCCTTTTACAGCGTTTCGACAGTGTGCAACTTTACCAACTTAACCTGGATTTCAATCATGTGTAAAATATGCATAATCACATTCATATTTGTGGGAGAATAGTTGTTTATGCAGGAAGATATAAAGGTACTTTATTAGATCACTAGATCTCAGTTAGATTCAATCAAAACTCAGGTTATTGACCAATAAACAATCCCATGAGATATGCCACTCCCAAAATACATATTGTACAGTCACTGTTATCTTAAATAACATAAATAAAATCATCTTACCTTAAGACTGACAGCTGGTGATCAAAATCTTTTGGTGGTGGCTGGTAAAAATCCTTTATTTTTGCTAAGTACCGGTAAATAATAATTAATTTTTCCTTGATAAATTGCATTCATGTTTGGTTGTGATGCTGTCTTTGTATTGACATTGATGTTTTTGTTTTATTTAAAAAAACAGAAAATCATGTCTGCCTTGATCAAATTCACTATATGTGTTTTACATCTGAAATTAAAAAAAAAATATTAAAATTAATGATTTAAAAGGAATGGTTTAAATAAAAAAAATTAAAATTATTGATGAAAAATTACAATTATAAAATAAAAGCAATTGTCAGATATTTATGATTACATTTAAAAGTAATATTTAGTAATCTATTTGTAAAAAAAAAAATTAACTACATTTTTAAAACAAATAATTTTAAATGTATTGGCAAATAATTAAAGCAGTTTGCAAAGGCTTTTTAATTTTTGTTTTAATATTTAAAATGCATATCTTAATAAAACAATTATAATTAAAACCATTTTTTGTTGTTTATAAAATACAAATAAAGATGCATGTAAAATACATTTCTGAATAAAGCTGATTTCTGTATAACTATAAAGTGTATTTAATATATATATATATATTATATAGAATTTTGAAATGATTCCAACTCTATAGGATCTAACTGACATTAATCACATTATTTTAAAGTTCAGAGACTCAGAGACCAATATCTTGTCCTGTCGTGCGTACAGTGCAGAATCCCAGTATTGCTAGGCAGTGGTGCTGTGATGATCCGATAATAAGATTGATTTTTAGCCGCAGAGTGATTGTGTTCATCTGTGTTTGTTTTCCCGCAGGACGCTGCCTTCCGCCAGTATTCTCTGCGCTGTCTGTTGTCTCAGGATGTGCTGTTGCAGGAGGACGTCGAGCTGATCGAGCTTCTGGACCCGAGTGTGCTCTCTCTGGGCTCCACTGATACTGTCTGCCCCAGTGCCAGCACTGCTGTCCCAGCGCCATGCTACCTCTCGCCTCCCTCTCTATGGTACACAGCCACATCAATACCAACAAAAACCTCGTACCGTCATCAAGCTGATATGTCACTGGTGTGATTCTTCATTACAGGGATGTGTCCGTTTTGATCGGGCTGCTAGCCGTCCTGCTGGGCCTACGCTTTTCGTACCCTGACCACGAGCTGGCTCTGTGGTTGTGTGCCGTCCTGGTGTGTGTTATGTGTGCCTGTCGCGGTCTGTCTCTATGGCACAAGGCGGTTCTTCAGCGCCGCGTCCAGTCTCTGGCCGTCCAGCTGGAGGGTTTGGTGAACAACAGCCGAGCGCTGACCAGTCTCTCTCGCAAATCTCTGCGTCTCATGCAGGAGACAGAGGTCATCTCACGAGGATTCACACTGTAAGTTTCACAACACACACACAGACCCTTCCACTTTATGTTTGTTCATGTCCGCAGTGTCTTTAGATTTTGTTTTGTGCAAGTAGTTTTGTTTTCGTGCAGTAGTTTTGCATGTAATGTTGTTTAAAGCTGAAGTGTGCAATTTCTGTAAATCTTTTTCCTGAAATAGCTTTTCCCCAAACACTCCCGTCTATGATCGGTCAAACAAACAGAGCTAAACACGTATTTAAGAATGGTATATTTATAGTGGAGTCTACATTAACCTGAGAAAGGAAAAAGTATTTTAGAATCCAGAATATTACACACTTCATTTTTGCATTTTACATGCTTTATTTTATTTCATTTTTATTTTTTGATGGCTTAGTTTCTGCATAAAAAAAAAAAAGTGCTATTACTTGCTTGGGAGGAGCAGTTCCATTTAGCAGGACTCATTATCTATATAGTTTTGAATGTTCGTCTTTTTTTTTTTTTGCAAACATATTTTTATTGAATTTTACAACATATTTAACAAAAGAACATAACTTAAATACAAACATAACTTACTCAAATCCCCCCCCTCCACAATAACCCTGGCATGTTCATAGTTTTTAGTTAAAAAATGAGCTTAAGTCTCATCTAATTTTATATCTGACAAAATTAGACATTTTAAACAGTCTTTCAAAAAAACTGATAATATTAAAAAGGCAGTATAGCCTAAATTTAAATAAGTAAAACCAGGGCCTAAAACTAACTTTTTGCTTATCCTGCCAATGGCCGGTGACTTAAAGGAGAACTCCGGTCAATTTTAACATTAAGCTCAATTTTTAGTAAATTTGGAGTGCTGTCAATACAGAGAACAACGACAAAAATCGGTGTTGCCTACACTGTATTATCGTAATTCTTGAAAAAGCAGTGGCAGCACAGGTCCATGCACACCTTAGTCACAATAACTTGTATGAGTGTTTTCAGTCAGGATTTCGTTCTCACCATAGCACTGAAACAGCACTGGTGAGAGTAACAAATGATCTGTTAATGGCTGCTGATGGTGGATTATTATCTATTCTTGTTTTACTCGACCTGAGTGCAGCTTTTGACACAATTTCACACAGTATTCTTTTAAACCGCTTATCTGACATTGGTATCACTGGTATTCCTCATGCATGGTTCTCTTCATATCTCTCTAACCGTACACACTTCATACAATTGAAAACGTTTCATTCCCAAATTTTTCCGGTTATATGTGGTGTCCCCCAAGGTTCTGTCCTAGGACCCCTATTGTTTCTAATTTACATCCTCCCACTTGGCAATATTTTTTCAAATTTTGGTATTAAATTCCACTGTTACGCCGATGATACACAGCTTTACATATCTACCAACCCTGACTCCTTCCTTCCCCCTGCCTGTCTTACCAACTGCTTGCATGAACTAAATACCTGGTTTTCTGCAAATTTCCTCAAACTAAATAGCAATAAGACTGAAATCCTCCTCATTGGAACTAATTCTACTCTCTCTAAGTCCAGCAGTTTCTCTCTATCCATCGACGGTTCATCCATTTCTCCTTCCCATCAGGTTAGGAACTTGGGGGTCATCTTCGACAGCACCCTTTCATTTCAGGCTCACATTAATAACATTTCCAGGTCTTGTTATTTTCACCTCCGTAATATTGCTCGCCTCCGTCCATTTCTCACTCCGCACAGCTCTGCTATTCTTGTTCATTCGCTTGTCACCTCCCGCTTTGATTATTGTAATTCCCTGTTATCTGGTTTACCACATAAATCTCTTCATAAACTTCAGTTGATTCAAAATTCCGCAGCCCGTATCATAACCCGGACTTCATCTATGCAACATATCACCCCATTACTACACCAGCTACATTGGCTTCCTATCAAATTCCGAATTGATTTTAAAATTCTCCTCCTTACATACAAATGTCTTCATAACCTTGCTCCACCCTATCTTTCTGACCTATTACAGCTTTACACCCCTTCTAGAACTCTCCGTTCTTCTTCACTAGGTCTCCTTCATGCACCTTCTGCTCGCCTAATTACCATGGGTCACAGGGCTTTTAGCCGTGTTTCTCCACATCTTTGGAATTCTCTCCCAGCCAACATCCGTAATTCAGATTCCATAGCCCAATTTAAAATCAAACTTAAAACCCACTTATTCAGAACTGCTTATCTTCCTTGATTAATTTTGTGCACTCAAGTCTAGCACTTTTATTGCTGTTTTTATTGACATTGTGTTTATTGATATATTGTGATTGCTACTTGTTGTAAGGTGACCTTGAGTGTTTTGAAAGGCGCCTCAAATAAAATGCATTATTATTATTATTATTATTAAAATTTGCACCCTATTGACTTGAATGGGGCAAGTTTTAAACCTGCTTTTATCCTCTTAACATATTTGATGTGTCATTACAAGTGCCCAGCCATGTTGAGTGATTCCTTAAGAGTGAACACGAGTGAATCTGACTGCAGTAGATGTGAAAGATATGAATAAAAATGATGTTATATCAGCCAGCGCAAATAACTGTATTTAGTTCCTGTTTTCGGTGGAAGTCCAAAGTAGTCGATTGTCGAGTTCACGCGCGTGATCATAGTAACTAAACCTATGCGCGTGAACTCGACAATCGACTACTTTGGACTTCCACCGAAAACAGGAACTAAATACAGGTATGTGCGCTGGCTGATATAACATCATTTTTATTCATATCTTTCACATCTACTGCAGTCAGATTCACTCGTGTTCACTCTTAAGGAATCACTCAACATGGCTGGGCACTTGTAATGACAGATCAAATATGTTAAGAGGATAAAAGCAGGTTTAAAACTTGCCCCATTCAAGTCAATAGGGTGTAAATTTTAAAAAGAGGATAACACAGTGTAGGCAACACCGATTTTTGTCGTTGTTCTCTGTATTGACAGCACTCCAAATTTACTAAAAATTGAGCTCAATATTAAAATTGACCGGAGTTCTCCTTTAAGAAAATGTACCTGACATTAAACGGTTAGAAAAAACAGGCAGTTATGACACCACATTTTTAGATACCAGTGAAAATTCACAATTCTCTATTACAATTTCGATACCACAGCTAAAAAGTGCTTGTCTTACTAATATAAATTGAATCAATTTTTAAAGACAAGTAAAATAAATAGCGCTTTTCATGTAGGTTTTCAGGTACAGAAATGCAATGCATAAATTAAACTTGGATTAATCCTTATTAAAGGTACAAAAGTTATTCAGTCAATAGCAGAGGGTAATTTTTCTTTTTGTTGTCCTTTGTTGATTAATTAACATTAAAAATGCTGACAGCAGCAGGATTATTAGGATGCTGTCACTTTAAGACCTAATGCACGCCCGGATCCTATATAATGATATATATATATATATATATATATATACATACTGTACACATACCGTACTTAAGTCGCCAACGGTGATTTTTACTCGCATTAGGCGCTTGGCAAGTGTTAATTTTAGGCCCTGAGTAAAAACTGGTTTGATTCATGGTTTTTGCCTTCATAATTCATATTTTCTACATACTAGGATATCCTGCATGTGAGTTACTGGCGGCATGTGCTCATTTCCTCTATATAAATGAACATCTTTTATGTGTGTTTAAATATAGATTTAATAATGTATGCATGTATTTAGTTTGCTATGCATGTTGAATGTAATTTGTCTTTCACTAGATACTGTCTGTGTTATGCGTGTAATAATTGTTAGCAATATACACTACTGTTCAAAAGTTTGGGGTCAGTAAGATAAACAAAAATGAACATTTGTACTCATTAAATGAGGGGTTCTCAACGATGGCCCTCGAGATCCACTTTCATGCAGAGTTGATGAAAACACACCTGAACAAGATAACTAGAAACAAACCCACTTGAAAAAAGCACAACGTCTGCTAACGCTGCGGTTCGCAGGGGAAGAAACAAGAGGCCGTTTTTTTTAATGGATGTCAATGGAGGAAAGGCTTCACTACGCTGAATAAAACGCTTTTGTGAGGAAATGGCTGATCATTTAATGAATCGACAGCCCAAAGCAGTAATTTGATTGGTTGTCAAAACACATGTGGTCCAAGTTAGCCATAACGCTTTGTCCAATGGTAGAGCCACGAACTATCATATCTCACAATAATATGATCATCTCTGCTTGAAAGCTACAGGGAGGGGAGTCTGATAAGGGTTTGAAACTTTGCCATCCATTTAAAATATTAAAATAGAACACTTTTTTTTTTTTGATTAATATGTAATAATGTAATATTTCACAATTTAATATTTACTAATTGCTATATTAATTAGTCTCTTACCATATTTCTGATTAAATAGACATAAATGCTTGGTGATCAAACTTTTTTTTTTAAATCGTACCGACCTGAAACTTTTGAATGGTGGTGTAGATGTATTAGTTTGTCGATATTTGTGTCATTTTGTTACATAGTGTCAGTCTCGTAGTATTATATGTGTTGTTGTATGTGATGTGTGTCTGCCCTGATGGTTATCGGACGTCTGCACAGTTGGATCACATTTCACTTGTCAAGTTTACTCGACAGGGTGAGTGGCGCCTGTCCCTTTAACAGGGCGGGGCAACTTCGGAGTCAGCAGCTGATTGGTCTACGGAAAGCAGCCTATCAGAGTCTTCGCTGCGCGTTCCGAGCCTCCCGCCTCGCCACATGCATCATGCTCAAATCATATCCAACAGCATCGCAGCGACCCATTGCTTTTATATTACGGTTTCTTAATATTTAATTCACTTGGATTCTTAGTGGTTAAGTCCTTGACTGTGTTTTACATTTCCACTGAACTCAGAGATTGACAATGTCACCAACTACGTGTCCACCGTGCCGATCAGAGAGCTTGGTCTCGGCCTGGGGGTGGAGCATCTTTCTGATGAGCAAGCGCAAGAGCTGACCAATGATTATAGCCTGCCAGCACTCAAGGTATAGAAACTTGTGCACTAATACGTAGGTCAGGGCAATTTGTTTTGACCATATTTATCTTGTAAAGATGGTGATCTTGATTTTTATCTGTAAATACGTCTTTATATTTATGTATTTTCTGTGAAGTTGGTCAAAAGTTTTTTCTCTCTAGGAGAGACAAAATGTTGAGCTTTTTTAAATGTATTTTCTTATAAGCATTTTCTTATAACAATACAAAACAACAATATTTAATTGCATATATATTTTAATTAAAGATTTAAAAGCACAGTGATGATTCAAATTCAAATATTTTTCCTGTGTTCTTTTCTACATATTTGGAGAAAACAGCAGTTGTTTCCAAGTATATAGTAATTACATTACAGTAAACATGCATTTAAAATAATAGAGGCAGGGTTTTCAGTCAATAAAGACACACACACACACACACACACATATTAATTTAAATAAAGAAATCTAAAAATAAAAACAAAAATATTGCTATTTATTAATGCCTAAAATAATAGTGTATATATATGTGTCTTTTTTTATGTATTATAATTACTGATATTTTTTATTTAAATGAATAAATTCCAGTATTTACCTACCGGTACATATATTTTTCATGAAACATTTGAAATGTTAAAACATTAAATGGTGTGCTGGGACTTTCATGGATATTTTTGATTCATGACGTTGTTGAATTATTAGATTAAATTATTGAAATGGACGGTTTAAAAGAACTGACTCAAAAAAAAGAAAAAGAAAAAAAAAGTGAGACGGGACACAAAGAAGATGGAAAAATCTGTCCCACGACATGTTTAGGAAACCTAACGGTCAAATAAAAGGCCCATTAGAAACGTTCCAATATTCGTAATGCTTCTTTTCATAGCGACCTATATTTCAATATATTGCCCAGCCCTATTGTTGTTCTAAATAACACATCACATGATTCTCCTCAGTAAACATTGATTGGCTTGCAGACGTTGTTCCAGCTGTGGGTCGGGCAGAGCTCCGAGTTTTTCCGGCGATTGGCTCTGCTGCTGTCTCCGGGGA
>NC_136884.1:17842685-17850660 GCF_949152265.1 Phoxinus phoxinus
TGGAAATAACAATGCTATCTCACAGCACAGGCAGAGATCTCTTATTTCCACAACTCACACCATGGCCCTTTGGAGCAAGTCACGTGTGTCGGAGAAGAAATGACTACCACTACCACTATCAAATAATGGAAAGAAAATGGCATGTTTTCTTATTCTGTGAATGAGAACAAACAAAACGTGGATTGACTGTGGATTCCTCTCGGATCGGACATGATCAGACTAATTGGGGGTCAGTCTTCCAGGTTCAAAACTGTTGGGTTAGGATTACCTCTTCCTGCAGTGGGATTTACCCTTATTTTACACTTCATGAAAGCCTCTATTGCAATTCTACTTGTATATCTTTAAAGCAACGATTAATATATGTCTCAATAGATTAAAACGTAAACTACACTGTAAAAAACAATTCCGTTAAATTTACGGTAAAAAAAAAAACCACAAGCTGCGATTAGCAGAAATTTACTGTAAAAATATAGTAGCAACATTTTAGGTTTTTCACTATCTGATATAATGTTATGTATGTTATGTTATGTTTTGTACCATTGTAATACACTGACAACCTCCAATCACAGTGGTGATGAGAGTCACATGATAAATCAAAGCTCATCACAAATAGCTTTTCCACAAGAGACTAGTTAATATTAATATATAGAAGCTGCACAGTCTCATTCACACAAACACTAAACACACACACATGACATTTTAAAAATGCAATAAACATTAATTTAACAACATTAAATGTAACATAAAACCCTAATGATTAGAAAAAAAATAAGAAAAACTATGAAGAAACATACAAAAATGCATCAAATGTGAAGTTTCACGCAGGGAATTGTGGGAATGTCAATTTACGGTTTTCACTGTAATTTTACAATGATCTCCAAAAACTGTAAATGTAACGGTATTTTACTGTAAAATTACATTGTGTACTGTTAGATCTATCACAGTTATTTACTGTATATAGTACGGAAACCTACTGTTAACCAATTAAGTTTAGCATTTTTACAGTCTTTTACCTTTAAAATCACAGTGTAAGTGAAAGAGGATTTTTTTAATGAGAAAAACAATGTAGGGAAGGACTGTATTTCATCAGGATTTGATCATTTCATAAAAAGATTAATCAATTATAGAAATTTGTAAACAGAAGCCACCAATTATTTTAGTAAATTAAGCAAGTTTTTTTTTTATTACGTAAACATCAATATTTACTAGTGCATTATTTTTAAATAAAGATTTTTGACATGGAAAAATAACAGTCAGCACCATTTTAACCACCATTTTAGCAGATCCATGTCATTTTTCTTTTTACTTTATAGTTACATATTATTTTTATAATTACATATAAGTCATGCATTTGCTTTTTCAATGTGTATGCTCATAATCCATTATACACTGATATATACCATATACCATATTCATGGTGTTGCTTAGCAGTTTGGAATTATACTTTAAAAAATATTTTTGTAACATTTAATTAACATTTAAATTCCCAACAAGAAACAGGAATTATTGTTCAATAGTTATATTTATAAGTAAACAACTTAAAATGTATAATGAGCACCTCTTCATGATTTCTTAATATTTGCTTTAATAAAATTGCATCTTATGTTTTCACTTTACTTAAAGCCATCAGTTATGCATTTATAGTTTAGTAACTGTATAAAGTATTTATAAGAACACAATATGGCTATTAATAACTTAAATATTCACCAATTTGACAGAAATAAATCTGAATTACTAAAAACCATTGTGACTATAATACAATAACATTATAGAAATGTAGGTTGCATCTTTATAAATACTTTATAACTATACATATAAATAATAAATAACCATAAGACTGACTAATTCATACTTATAAATCAGCGTATAATGAATTATGAGTATGCACATTGAAAAGGCAAATGCATGACAAGTAATTATAAATAATATAAATGTAACTGTAACTGTTCTTACAATGCAGTATAGGTCTTAATGAGTCTTTATAAACATATTTATAGAATAGTATTACTTACATATAAATAAGTACAAATGGAGCTCTTCATTATAAGCATGGGCTTCACAGTAAGTATTTTTTGAAGATGCAGAGAGGATTCATATATTTTCCGGAAATGAAAATTCATGCACCGTGAACCTGTGTGATATTTTTTCTTCTTCTCTGTAACACAAAAAGTAATATTAGTCATACACATATCACTGTCTCTCTGGTGCTTTGTCTTTTTTTACTTTTATGAAAAAGCGCAGTGTGAATTTTCTGCTAAATAATAATCTGCTAAACGTCTCATTTCATGTTTTAGTTAAAAAGAAAATCATAGGTTTGGAATAATATGAAAGTGATTAAATAATGTGTGTGTGTGTGTGTGTGTGTGTGTGTGTGTGTGTGTGTGTGTGTGTGTGTGTGTGTGTGTGTGTGTGTGTGTGTGCGTGCGTGCGTGCGTGCGCGTGCGTGCGTGCGCGTGCGTGCGTGCGCGTGTGTGTGTGTGTGTGTGCGTGTGTGTGTGTGTGTGCGTGTGTGTGTGTGTGTGCGTGCGTGCGTGTGCGTGTGTGTGTGTGTGTGTGTGTGTGTGTGTGTGTGTGTGTGTGTGTGTGTGACAATATGTCCAGAATTCCTTACTGCGGTCTCAGCTTTGCTCACAGTAATCTAGCTTTGTGTCTTTGTGATTTGGAAAATGACAGAAACGAAAAGAGAAAAGACATACGAGGAAAGGCTCCACGCTGGAGTTCAAAGACAAATCTGGATTCTGATACGGGGAAGTAGAGTGTGGAAAGATCAAAAGAAGAGTGATGTGAAAGGTCAGCGCTCAGTCGATCACAAGCGACTACATAAAGAGGCGTTCCTGCTAAGTAGTGCACTGCACAACCACAGAGAGCCAGCGCTGTGCAGACACACACACACCTGGAAAGGACATAGCGGAATGGAAACTCACACTTTGAAGAGACTTGGGGAAGGGTGAAACACCTCAAAGCACCTGCAGTGTGTGCCATTGCCTAATGGGAAATAAGCAATGGATCTATGACAATATAATTGTAAATTCAGCTCACGCCTCCACTAGGAAATGATTCTTATGCGGTGCATCTCTTTGAGAGAGTTTCAGTGGGTGCTCTTAGCATTATTTATATGTTAAATACAAAGGACAGCAATTGTTTCATTTAACCTTCATGTTCCGTTGATACCGATTTGAGGTTGTGTTTAGAGATCCCAATGCTGTATGCATAGAATTGGCAATGCTAATTTTGTGAACAGCTGCACCATTAAAAATCAGACAGGTTTTTTTCAATATATGAAAATTATATATAATAAAAGCTTGTTATTTCTTATTTTATTATTCTGTGGAATGTTTATAATAGAACATTATGATGGCACACACACGCACGCACGCGCACACACACACACACACACACACACACACACACACACACACACACAACTAGAACATGTTTAAAGCTTTTATATGGTTTCAGCACCACACACAGTGGACAGATCTCGCTATTTTGATTCCTATTCAAATATGGTCATATTAAGAATATGTGTCTGCCTTATATGACACCTGTACAATATTTTTATTGGTGTGACACTATTAAAATACCTAATTTTTATGTTTCGTCAGTTTCCCCAAAAAAATGATGAATAAATTGCCATCCTATCCTATTATAGGACAACTGGTAACACTTTACAATAAGGTCTCATTTGTTAACATTAGTTAATGTATTAACTAACATGAACTGAACATGAGCAATCCATTTGTTACATGTATTAATCTTTGTTAATGTTAGCTATGATAACAATACAGCTGTTCATTGTTTGTTCATGTACAGTGCATGAACTAATGTTAACTAATACAATCTTTGATTTTAATAATGTATTAGTAAATGTTGAAAATAATATTAACTAAGATTAATAAATGCTGTAGAAGTATTGTTATTTCTTAGTTCATGTTTACTAATGAACCTTTTGTAAAGTGTTACCACAAAACTAATTTGTATAGGGTTTAAATCAGGCAGAATTACCTCTTTAAGGTTATTTATAGTGGGGGAGTTTTACCTGTGATTTAGGATACAGTCAGTGCATTGCATGCTTGTCATTTTCATTTAAATGTAACTAAACAGTCGATAGTGATTCGTTTGGTTCCCTAAAATGAGCTTCATGTGATAAATTAGCAGGTTTTATTTAAGTCAAATTTAGCATTTGATATGACTTAATCAAGTCAATTCAAGTCAACTTTATTTATATATAGCACTTTTTATAATAAATATTGTTTCAAAGCAATTTTACAGTGATAACAGAGAAAGAATGCAACAAAAAAAAAGGAAAATAATGCAACAAAAAATGTTTTACCTGATAAAGAATAAGAGTTTTTGGATAGGATAGTATTTGGATAAGGTGATTTATTGGTGTCATAATAATTATAACAAGTGTTAGATCAGATAAACATATCTCCATATTGTAAAAGTAACACATTTTCTTTTTTGATTGAGATTCCTATATGATCACTTTCTAATGATGATAGTTTGAGTAGGAGCTGTCCATCGCGCGTGGTGCTGAAACTCTCATTTAAAGCTTTGACCTGTCCTCTGCTCTGAGTTTCTGCTCTAAGCTGTTTCTTCACACACACACACACACACACACACACACACACACACACACACACACACACAACCTGTTAGCCGCACGAACACATGCAGCATATGCGACTGAATATAATATAACAAATAACAGATAAAGGTAAAATGATCTGGATGCCACAACAGCACATATAAGTCTAGACTTCAACTTGACGCGACGCTTTAAAAGTAGAAGCTTCAGTTGTAATCAAGGAAGCTGTCTGCACTGCACGCTTAAACCGGTTCCTTAATTATAACAGGAGAGTTTTTTTTTTCGCGTCGTCGCTCGCATGCAGTGCAAGTAAAAGTTGAGGCGGCACGAAGTTTCAGTTCATGTGTCGGTCTGCGCAGCTTCACAGCTCTCTAGATCTTTCCATTTTATCTGCTCACAGCTCTTTATGTTCCTCATCGTCTTTCGATCGAGACTTCGATTCCCTCTTAAGAGAATATTTGGCAAAACCCAGACGTTTCGCGATGGGATCTTTTCTCTGGGAGTCTGAGAGGAAAGCACGTCCTCACAGACCCAACTGAGCAGTTCTTTCGCTAATTTTCTCACGGCGTTGCGACATACATCATTTCATCTTTACCGTGTATATATATTTTTTCGTTTCTCTACACGGAGGTTTGACGCGGCGTCGACAGTTTTAATATTTATGAGAACATCTGAATTCACGCGCCTGATTTGGATTATCCGTTCCCCAGGATACAGAACACTGAATCGATCGCGCGTCAACTAGAGACTTAATTTTCCGATTTTCCCTGGACTTAAAGACTGCCGAAGGTGCTTTTTGGAAATGAGCGGTCCGTTTTCAAAATGTCTTTTTTAAGAATCACTCGTGGAGAGAGACGTTTCCTCAGAGGACGGGAGGGTTTGTAACGCTGAATTTATCGCCGATTTCACGACACGCGTTTTCCATGGCTCCTGCGGTCAGATCGATTAAGCGTAAGGATGCGATTAACTGGCCGAGGATGTCGACAACTTTCTGGGCTGTGTTGCTGTTGACGGCGCTTCTGATCGTGTACTGCGGTGAGTCTGCGGTGTGTGCGATGCGCCTTCGATACGTGTGTGAGGATGTGTAACACTTTATTGATGTGACCTTAAGGATAATGTAGTGTATGCCGTGTCACTCACACATATACACACACACACACAAACAAAGTCATGGAGGCTCATGGAAACGGAAATGTCAAAGCATGTCCTAGACATGACCATATATATGTTTAACTGCCTCAAGGAAAGGGAAAATGTGTAGCATATCCTGGATCTTATGATTGTTAAGTATATTCCTTAATAAGAAAATAAAAATATCTGAAATCCCTTCTTCTAATTGCAAAGATAAAGGAACATGAATGCACAATCAGTCAACTCTGCATTACTCAAACACACAGTTATGCAAATTAAACTTGCATTCCCTCTAAACCATGATATTTTGAAACCTCAGAGAGCATTCAGCTCTGTCCATGGTGTTTATACACTAACATACATTTTAAGCTGAAACTCAAAAGGAAAGTTGTGTTAAACAATAAGTAGATTGTTAGATTGTCACGGCAATTCGCACGCATTTTACGAGGTGGCTAATTCGTACGAATTCATACGACCTCACTCGATTTTTGCTAAATCGTACATATTTTACGACTTACCCGATTCGTATGAATTCGTACGAATGACCTATCTCTGACCCCGCCTCTAAACCCACTCATGACTGGGGTTTAGATGAATCGTACGAATTATAGCCACCTTTTACTCACTCACGAATTGGTCGTGAGAAAGCATTGGATTATCAGACCTCATCGACATTTATAAGAAAAGGCCTTTCCTCTTAAACAACTATATCCAATTAAAGCTCAGTTGATTCATTATTTTAGCTAATAGTTTGAATGAAACTTTCACTAACTCACTCTAAGAAATGCTGGGTTGTTTTAACCCAATTTTGGGTCAAATATGGACAAACCCAAACGTTGGATCAAAAATGCAATTTAAAAATTTAACCCAATGGCTGGGTTTGTCCATATTTGACCCAAAATTGGGTTAAAACAACCCAGCATTTTTTAGAGTGTATAGCACTATAGTCCACATGACTCCGCACACACACACACACACCCACACACACACACACCTGAATCCATGTCTAGAAATGTCGAATAACTTTCAAGTCCCAGGCCTGTTGGGTGGCAGTACATCCGAGAGGATGTTTAGCCGGTGGCACTTTACCTCCAGTACCTTTCCATATCCGAGGAAATATGGAAATGTATGGAAATATGTGCATAGATGTTTCTGCATTCACTCAATTGATCTTCCTGCGATGCCATGATTTATTCTCCGCTTGGCTACAATCAATGTTCTGGATGTTTGTTGTGGGTTAGCAGTCGATTCTTTTTTTTTTTTTTTTTTTTTTTTTGGGGGGGGGTGCCTGTTTTCTCCGTGTCTCTCTCTGTGCACATCGGCTTGTGCATCTCTGCCCCGACCCGCTTGTTGTCTGTGATATTAATCTTCATCTAGATGGGCTGCCCACCGAGCGACATCTCCGTCTGAGTCGCTGTCAAGACCCCCAGACTGGCACCTCGCAGCTCGCCGAGGAGATTGAAAGCATAAACGCAGGGACACAAAACCAAGTTGTGATGGTTGATTTGTTTATTTATAGCCGTAGTCTTGTGCGACGCGTTCACAAACACGACGGAAATTAGGTCTGCAATCCCAGTGAGTCACGCGGTCGCTTGCCTCTTTATATTAGCATCTCACAACAAGTCAAAGTATTCCCCTGCAAATGTCATGGTTGTACAGGAGATTGGGTTTGTTGCGGAGATAGGGAAACAGCAGAACGGTGCTCGCGCTGTACCGCAGCTGCACACATTAATATCAAGCGATGTGATATGATGACAAGGACTGTTTGTAATGACTGTTTAATGAATGATGTGGCTTTGTTCTGTCCGCTGGCTCCCTCCTCTGGATGCTATACTCGACACACGTTTAGTCTTTGTCAGAGCCACAGATGCATTGTTCAAAGTTGCGTTTCGATTGCCGTGGAAACGCAGAATAATTGCTATGTTTGACACCTTTAGAATAACAAGTGTTGGAAATTACTGTTTTTTTTTTCAACTGCTTACACACAAAATCCGTACTTGTCACACCATTTCTGAAACCTGACAGTCAAACACCAGAGCCACACACCAAATATGCTAATTCTCTGCCTTTTTGCAAACCACAACACATGATTCTCTATGTAACACACACAAATCTAACAGGAAGTATCTTGATTTGCATTTTTCAAACACAACCAATCAGAATGCCGCACTAATTTATCAGTGCCTCACACTAACTCACACGTGGAAACACTCATTGCTTTACTTACAGTAACGCCAAACAAGAATAGGCCTG